>NW_026713297.1:0-55238 GCF_029784015.1 Lycium ferocissimum | reverse complement strand
AATTATTATTTGAGTTTCTTGTATAAATACCATTTAGGTTTATTTTTCGGACATCGGAGTTTTAGACTTATAGTAATTACACGGGTTTTTAGTACGGTTGAGGATTTTCCAGACAATTACATTCGTTTAATTTTAGTTTTATTCGTAAGTTTCAATACAAATTCAATTATGCAATCTTCAATCTTTTATTGTTTTCTTGTTGCCATGAGGAGCTAAACACCTTTACTGAGGTTGTGAACCTAAGAATGGGCGTTTTGTGATTGATATACGCATAATGGATTGTTAGGGTTTGTTTGTTCTTCGTTTTCATCATATAGTTAGTGGTTACAAATATTAGCTAAGGCCATAAAACTTTGGTTTATTTGGGAAGATAACTAGGGTTTGGTAAGAACAAATAACAAAAACTCAAGGCTTTAAACCTTGTTTAATAAATTTACTTAGGAATAAGAGGAATTTACTTGACATATTTAACCGGTCTTCGTGCATACTTTCTTATCTTTGGGAAAAGCATAGAAAGAAATAATCTTTTCTTAGTGGGAAGTAGTCTAGATTCACATAGAGGTTAAGTGCATCCATACAAACGATCCATTAGAAGTATATCAAGATCAAGACCCATGATCATACATGTCACGACCTAGCCAGGGCCATGACGGCACCGAGCTACCCTATTGAGCACCACCCATCATACTTGTCATCAAACTCTTCCTAAATATACATTACTCTCAGCACGGAACTCGTCATAATACAATCATTATTATTTCCAAAATACAACTACCTTTGTGCACATAAGACTGTGATGCCATCAAAAATGATATACGAATATATAGGGTAGTAATCATGAGACATCTACTACCCACACATAAGTATCTACGAGCCTCAATCGGAATCTTTTTGGAATAATAAGGACGGGACAGGACCCCGCCATGCCCTAAATATGTACACAAAAGAATATACCAATAGGTTGCACCTCCGGAGTAGTGGGGTGCTCCTGTACAACTGCTGAGTAAGCTCCTAAGCGTCTGCACCTTCTCCCCGTCTACCTGTGGGCATGAGCACAACGTCCATAAAGAAAAGGACGTCAGTACGAACAATGTACTGAGTATGTATGGAATATATGGTAACATAATACAGAAATATAGAAAGCATAAGAAGAAAAGATAACTGTAACTGCTTGCCTCTTGAGGAGGAATCATGCATGCTCACTTTTACCTTTAAAACCAGATTATAACACATATATACGGATATGAGTAAGCTGTCTGAGTCATATGTCATCACTAGCCCGCGTCCGGGTATCCCGCGTCGGGGACAGTTATCTCATGCCGCCCACTAATGGTGCTGCTCGCCTTAGCGGTGCTGCCCGGCCGTATAGGCGCGGTGTAATCTTACATATACATAAGCCAATGCATGCATGGGAGCTCAAATAAAAGCTATCAATCTATCGGAGTGACGTAAGGTCGGGAACCTCCAATTATGTTATGGAATAATCATGATCATCATGTCTCACCTTAAAGGAACTGAAAATATGAGTGAGACTAACAACAAGAAGCAACATTCATGAAATCATAAAAATCAGGAAATCGAGCTCATCATAGCATCATTATCATCATCGTTATCATGGAACATATCTCATCTCTATTTCATAAGAAGCTTTTGAAAATCATTAACTTTCCTCTGTTAGAGTGTAAGAAGATCATGGAAATATTGAGATGAAATCACAATATAAGAGTCATGCCTTTGAAAGAATGGGACTAGCCTTACATACCTTTATGTCTTCTTAACGACTAAGAGTTCTCCTTCTAAGCTCGCGATTCTACATTCAAGAGAATCCCTACAAAATTAGCTCATTGAGAACATGCTTAAATCTGGACTAAAGTGACTAAAAGGCTAACGAAAATTGGGCAGCATTTCCTTTGTTCCTACAACTTTCTCCATATAATCAACAACTCCCAAATATCATTAACAACAACACCCAAGACATCATAATCAATAAACTTCTTCAAGTTAAACATTATTCGATTCTTAAAATGCCCTTCCAATGTCATTCATAACCATAACTATGGCGTACCGCCATATTCGTTCACAT
This sequence comes from Lycium ferocissimum, assembly GCF_029784015.1. NCBI lineage: Eukaryota > Viridiplantae > Streptophyta > Magnoliopsida > Solanales > Solanaceae > Lycium > Lycium ferocissimum. The sequence continues at coordinate 53,155 of NW_026713297.1, read as the reverse complement.
ATAATGCTTCTTCGACATTCTTAATATCATTCATCACAAGATCATACTCATGGCACACCAAGAACTATGATTCATGTCAAGTCACTATCCAAGAATACCATTAATTCCACCTTTGAGCTTCATATTCTACTCTTTTCCTTTATTCAAGTTATTCTACAACCAAATACTCTTATTAACATGGATTAAATGTGAAAATCACCTTTGATCACATAGGAATGGTCCTTGGACGAAAGTACTCTTCGTGAGAAAACCCAACTTCAATTCCAAAGGGCTTTTGGCCCAAAGAACCCTAGAAAGCATCCTTGCACTTGATTTCCTTGGATTAATGATATTTGATCTTTGATTTGCCTTGGATTTATGTTAGTAGGGTGTATTGAATATTCTAGAGCTCTCAAGAAGTGTGGAGGAAATGAGAGAAATGAAAAATAAGAACTTGGGTCTAATATATATACTTGCAAAAATCTGACCCGACATGGTTTTATACGGACACTTATACGGTCCGTATAATTTTATACGGTCCGTATAAGTGACCGTATAAGTCCATCAGAGACTGGTCCATTCTGAAACTGTTATACGGACCATTATACGGACCGTATAAATGGTCGTATAACCCACTTTTCTCCCGAACTTGCTCTCGTTGATTCGTTTTATCTCCAATCCTTATGGAACCTTCTTAGCACTTGTTTAACACTTGATTAACAATCTAAACATCCTTATAACTCATTCACAAGACCTTACTAAATAATATTTAACTCGATACTTACGAAACCTTTTCCCCAAACGCGACTTATACCTAACTTTCCTTCAATGAACTTTCTTCCTCCGATTCATACAACTTCAAAATCTTATCGCATACACTTTAAAAATACCAAATACCCTCCTTAATGTCATAAGAACTCCATGTTCACCTTAAGCTGACGTTAGTCTACGTACAACACAACGATATGAAATTTCGAGGTGTAACAATACACTTTATCTGACGGGGACACAACCTTGGTTCTTTTTACCCATATATTTACAACTCTAAATTTCTAGTCACTTTAAATTAGTCCACAAACCAAAACTCTTATAAAAACCCTTTTTCTGGAATACACCAGGACCGCAAGATTAGTATAATACTTGTCTAGTAAACTTTTCACACCATATTCTCTATGGGATTCGACCCTAACTTTGTTGGGTTACTATATTTGACATCGTCCGCTTTACGCTATTAAAAGCTGTAATTTGAGCGTATCAAATGTGGTGCTTCTATGCTGTTTTAGGGAACCTTAATGGTCATCCCCTTGTTTCATTGATTTGGTCTATATTGGCATGATTGTGATTGTTCGTGAGTGAATTGATGTTGATCTTAAGTTCATAAATGGAGGATATAATCTTGATAAATGGCATAATGGAATGAAAGTGATTTAATTCTTTCTTAATGGTTTCTAATAATGGTCTCTCTAAGTTTCATGAACTGTTTTATCTCTGGATTTCGAATTGCTTTAGTTACATTGTTTACTGCTTTATATTATATTATTTTACATCGACTATTGTCCCGGAGACACTCACTGAGTACCCAGTACTCAGGCATACCATTGTTATTTTTGATGGTGTGTTAGGTAATGTCGAGGAGCAAGTTCCTGATATGAGTGCGGACTAGGAGAGCTTGCTACTTTCAATCTTTTGGTGAGCCCACACCTTGTTTGTGGGGCACTCTCTATCTTTATTATTGCTTTTAGTTTTTCAGGTTACGTCATGAAGTTAGACTACTTCTTTTATCTTATTAGAGGCTCCATGGATAGTTGTTGATTTTGTGGGTAGTGGTGAAGTTGTTGTTCCACTATCATAGTTGTTGCTACATTTTGAAAACTTATTTATTATAGACTTCCGCTGACTTTATTTCATAAATTGTGATCATGATCTTTACTTAGTTATTTATAACTTGTCTAATTAAATGATGAAAGACTTTTAAAAGGGACTTGACGTTTAATTATTTATAAGGTGCTTTAGCATCGGATGCCTGTTACGTCTAGGGTCGGGTTTGGGGCGTGACAAGTATGCATCCATAAAAGGGAAACGAAAGCTTAACTAATGAAAGGCAATCCAAAATGATATATACATATATACGGGCCGATAAGGTCGTCATGATAGACCAACAACATCATAAGACCTACAAGGCCGACATAACCATAAATATACACAAGATACTATCTGCAAAGCCTCTAAAGGAAACATGATCATCGTACATAAGTCAAGACAAGGCCCCCGACATACCCATAAGACAAAATGACATATACATAACCCTGACTCGATAATGCTTCGGGAGGAAATGGAGCTCACCAACAAAAGCTGATACCTAGAGGCAGCCTACAGTGGAGGGTCCTCTCCTCGTCTACCTGAACCTGCATGGCATGAAACACAGCATCCCCAGGCAAAGGGACGCCGGCACGAATAATGTATTGAATATGTATGGAGGAAATGAAACATAATAATAAGACATCATAAAAGAGAGGGATACGAATCAACCTGAACCTCTGAAGTGCCACTGAGGGCCATGACATCCACAATGATCATACTTATCTATAATATCACTATATGAGACTCTATCAACGTCATAACTCTGACTACCCAACTGATCAGTGGCAACTGCCCAACAGGCCGTAGCTCGGTGGTAAATGCATATAGCATAACTGCCTGACCAGCCGTAGCTCGGTGGTAAATGCGCAACTGCCCGACTGGCCATAGCCTGGTGGTAAATACGTGTCTGCCGACCGGCCGTAGCTCAGTGGTAAGATAAGAGTACCATAACCATGTCTCTATAGATACCGTATATGCGTATATAACGCCACTATTCGTCTACATATATAATGCATGAGACTCATGAGAATACATTTCTGAACTTGTCGGAGTGACGTAAGGTTGTTACACATCCGATTATCGTTATGTACTATCAACCATCATGTGTTACATTATCAACCATGAAAGGATCACAATATATGAAGGATAAATCTTATGACATGAGAAGTACTCCCAACAAGGGACAAACAAGAGTTAAGAACATCTTTATGGAATGAATACATCGACATTTCTAGCTTAACATAAATAGTGTCATTTTGATAGGACGTTTTGTTTCTGTTGGATTCATGCCAAAAAAAGAAGAGTTAGCCTTAACATACCTTTTTGGTTACTCAACGACTTAACGTACTCTGCTCGTAGCCCTTCAATCTACAATATGGTGACAATGAGGCTAAGGCTAAACCATGGAAAGACTTAAAAACACACTACTAAGCTAGAAACCAACACCAAAAACAACAAGAATAAAATCAACAGCAACATATCCGATTTACTACATCAAGAACTAGCCGAAACCTAGCCCAAAAACCTTCCAAAATAGTCCCATACGCGCAGCACCTCAACTACACTTCCAAACTCTAGTTTGTCATGTTCTCTTTATTACCCAAGCTTGCTATAGCCCAAAAATGAATAATACTAATTAGGAGAGTGTAAAACATATCTTATAACACTCCAACAACCAATTTTCAGAGCTTACTTCACTGCGAGGCAATCCTCAATCAGCCACAAAAGAAGAGAAGCAAGATAGCAATCACCTCTGATTCTTGATGTTGTTTCACTCTTGGGTGACATACAACCCTTTAGAGAGAGTTTAGGAGGTATTAGGGTCTATTTGTAGAGAGAAAACCAACCTGGAACTTTAAGGAGATTTCTTGAAATCTCACTTCACTACTTGAGCTATGGAGAGGAGATAAGGGATTCCCCATGGCTTGAACTATGAGCTATAGAGAAAGGGAGAAGAAAGAACATCCATGGCTATTCCTTGGTGGAGAAAAACATGAGAGATAGAGAGAGAGAGAAGAGAAAGAAGAGGTGGCTGATTTATTTGGAATGATAAACTAATGGTAAAAATCTGGAAAGACCATCTATTTATATTTCAGCCCTTATGGGCTTGGGCTGATTTGGGCTTAGGCTTCCCCATCTCATATTTTCTTCCTCTTTTATTTGGGCCTCTCATTTTAAGTAGGTGATGCACCTACTTGTCAATCACTTAAGCTAGAAGGTTGTTGATTTTCTCTAAACACCTGTGTCGTCCTCATTTAATAAGTAGGACCGAAAATAAGTAGGTCAAGCGGGTAGGATGTGTAAAGAAGTAGCTTAGGCAAGTAGGACGGGTAAGCAAGCAGCTCATTTTTATTTGTCCAATATCTCATTTCTCACATTTAAGTGCATTCGTCAACTTACACTTAATCATGCAAACATTGAACAAAAATACGGGATGTAACATCCTCTCCTTCTTAGGAACATTCATCCTCGAATGCAGAGGTGTACATGAGTGAATTAACTCTTATAAACTTTCAAAAAATTTCGGTAGAGTTTCCTCTATAGGTCTAACTGTCCCAAACATTCAGGCAGCCCAGAATATATACTATATGCCACACAGAGCTAACACGCCAAAATATATCATAACACCAGTCTTACATGATCATAAATTATCTGACATAAACACGTCAATAGTAGGACCTACCTCGTATCATTTATGTTCGTATAAATAATAACGTCTTAATTCTGAACATTATCAGAAGTCTGAAGTAAGTGAGAGCACTCGTTCCTCATTGCTTCCTCTGCTTCCTATGCAATTTCTTCTTGGTTCTTATTTCTCCATAACACTTCCACGGAGGCTACCTCTTCGGTTCTTCACTTACGAACCTGCCAGTCTAAAATAGCAAGTGGAGCTTCATACGCTAGGTCTTCCGTAACCTATACATCACCAACCGGAGTACCCTGAGAAGGGTCTCCAATGCATTTTCATAACATCGATACAACAGGATGCACAGATTCTAATTTTGATGGAAACTCTAACTCATAGGCTACTTGCCCTATATGTATCGTGGGCTACGCTTGTCTTTCTTACCGAATTGCGTAACGCCTTTCATTGGCGAAATCTTTAGAACTACCCATTTGTTATCAAACTCCAAGTCACGTTGTCGCTCATCAAAGATAAGACTTTTGTCGACCCTAAACTGTCCATAACATTCTTGTATCAACTTAACTTCTTTTACGGTTTCAAACCATCCAATCAGAGCTTTATATTTATGCCTCATAGGGGGCTATATTGATATGTAAATGATAATTATCATTATAGATAACTTGATAAGGGCTAAACAATCATCCCCATTACCTCTAAGGTTCAAAACATAGGTCCGTGGCAAACCTTACCACCATCTGAATTATACGCTTAACCTGGCTGTCTGTCTGTGGGTGGAATGCCATACTCAGATATAGCCGTAAACTAGACACCCCTATCTGATATAATATAGTTTCCTTTATATCTAACCTTTCGTACTCTTCTGCTAGGTACGTCATCTTAATCGGCAAAAAGTGAGCCAATTTTTTATACGTTTATCAACAATAACTCCTATAGATCCATACTTGTTACACGAACAAGACAATCTTATAATTGAATCCATATTAATCATAACCCTAGCTCCACATCAGGATTTCTATATTTTGAGTTAGCCTATCGGGCTGCTGATGTTCCCCTTAACTTGTAGGTGGCTCGGACATTAAGTTACAAATTCCGTCATTAACTAATCTTTTAATCTTGGAACTCCGCTTACAAGCGTTAGGCCTCTGGAACTTAATCGTTTTCTAAGTCAACTTTGTCAATGGGGCTGAAATAAAAGAAAATCCCTCTACAAAGATTCCCGATAACAGCCTTCAAACTTTAAACGGGCCTGTAGGTTTAGGCCAACTCTCTACGGCCTTTATCTTTTGAGTGCCCATTTTAATATTTTCATTAGACACTACTGCGACCAAGAAACGTTTATCAACTTCAACCAGAACTTGCAATATTCATAACATTCTTCGTAAGTACTTTGCGTGTTTCTCCTATAAGCGGGAAAACGCCAGAATGTTGTCTATAACTATGATTATGAATAGGTCTAAGGGTGGTCGGAACACTCTCATTTCCATTACATCCATAAGGATTGCATGCATCTTACATGGCTTCAACTATCGTTAATAACTGTCTATTTGTCATTCTAAACCCATCTTTGTGATGTTTTCCTTTCAGTTCTCCCTGATGATATTTGAATTTATAAACATATCCCTGAACGTATTTCACTCCGTATAGTGGTTTAGTTAAGCAATCAATCCTCGAAAGGGACACTTCTCTTGCAATATAACATTATTAACTCTGACAGAATCCTTCTTTACTAAACTCTTTATATCTTTAAATCTAAGTCAAACATAGGAGACTATATCAACATAGAGGTCAATCTAACACTCGGGAAGGTACTTGAAATTCTTTTCTTATCAATCACTAAGACAACAATAGGGGGAATACCTATGCACCCCTTAGCAGCCACCTTTCTTACTCTCGACTAATGAGCATCGTTTTGCCGTTACGCCTCGTTTTTTTTTTCTTTTTTGCATCGTTTGCATTGTAAGTAAACTAACGTAAGCTCGGAGAGGTCATGAAACCCTTATAAGGTTAAGGAATACCTTTAACAAGTTCTAAGCAAGTGTCTAAAGGTTTCGAGATCAAGAAAATCGAAGAAATTAAGTTTATTGAAATTTTGGAAAAACTTGGCAGAATTTTGGACAACAAATTTTAGGTCAACTTGAGGGAGGTGTATCTCCTAGAATACGAGGAGTTATGAAATGTATAACCTATGTAAATTGAAGTTCATTAAGTCTAGTTTCCAATGCAACAAACTGTTCGTCGATACGACTTCGGAATAGAAAATTATGGGGTTTAAAGATGGGCTGCCAGAGGCTTCTCCGCGAACGCGAGCCAAAGGCCTAGCGACCCCATCGTGGCCCCAGCGACACCGCTCCAGTGTCCTCTTGACCGCTGTAGCAGCTTTGAATAGAATACCATTTCCATATTTCATTGTTCATCTCAACGTACCCCGAACCTTATACTCTGCCCATGTGGCCCAGGTGGGCCAAGCATAGTGAACTACTTGCCTTGAGTTTAATCTTAAAATTTCTTTGTGAGACGCATATGATTCAACGATCCCTATTCGTTTGCAATGAGAACTTGTCGTGTGTCTATGTTATATCTGCGATTGGTAGACGTGATACCCTTCACAAAATCCGATCCCTTTAGTTATTACCCTTTCAAATCTCCTCGTGAAATATTAGTCGAGCCATCTCAATTATAAGCTGCCAGAGTTAATTTCGCGAATGATGATCCTTATTGATAAGACCGGACAGAAGCGATAATGATTTTTGAAAAATTATTAAGCTGAGTGTTACTTCTTTCGCGCCTGTCATTATTTGAGCTGATTTAAATAAATGCTCTTCATATTATGGCTGGCACCGATTTTCGCAATAAGTTCTTCCAAATCAACCGAGGATTTCTCATCTATTCCACTGACCTAATTTCGTATGTGGCATCACATATTCCCTATTATTGATTCAAATACTGAATACCTTTGACTCTTGCGAGTTCGAATACTAAGTCCATTCCTGTGCGTACCATTCCTTGTGCCTTTGTCGCCCTTTCCGTTTGAGGACGAACGGTTGTTTAATTGGTATCTAATGTAACGACCCGTTTCGTCGTTGTTGTGACTTTCGGGAAATTTGGGACCTTGACCCCCTTAAGAACACCTCCGGATCTTCACGCTCTTAAATCAATAACTTGATCGGACCAATCGTGTGAGTCGCATGTAAACATTAAAATTGGGCCCAGTTATGCCTCTATAGCGGTAGACCTGCCGCCCTAGCACTGGCACCATAGCGGCAGGGTGCTCCATCGAAGTGGAGATGCAAGTTCAGTGATTGACTGTCCTAGCGGTGCCGCCACAGAGACTATTGGACCGCCACAGCGGTTGACGAGCAGTTATTTCCCTCTTTAAAACCCCATTTCTTGACTTGACCTAACATTTATTTTTCCAAGTTCCAACCGCCATCTGGAGACATTTCAGCTCCTTGAGACCAAAATGTTGAGAAGGTAATCTCCTTAAAACCCTCGCTTCATCCTCCTTTAATTTCCTCTATCTTCGTACACCATTTGTGATTATGGCAAAGCTCCAAATGAGGGTTCTTTCCTAAACGTTCTAATTTTCCTAATGGGTTAAAATTGTTAGAGGCTAATAATGGTTTATGAGAATTAGTAACGTAAGTTGACCTAGATTAACCTTGTTTCTATGAAAGATGGTGAGGTTTGCATAATCAAGAACCTAGGTTAATTATTTTAATAATGTCGACTTTACCCTTATGACCCCGAATTCTTCAAGCTTTGCTTACTTAAATATGTCTATCATTCTTAGACCTCTCGGATCTACGGGTTTTGTACGAAGATGGAAGATGGAATCTAAGTGGATGTTCGCGCCCCTGTTTGGCCTCGAGGTAGGTTACGACTTCCTTTTTGGTAGACTCTGGTTAGACTTATATATTCGTGTATTAGATGAAACAGAGAATGTCTGTATAGGATTTCGGAGATTGGGATGGAATTCTTAGGATGGTACTGTTATGTGATTATGTGTTCGGGCTTGTGGCATGTAGATTCCCTGGGTTCATGTGTTGGTTTTCCCTTGCGTATTGGTGGACTTTATGTGAGTTGGGAGAATAGTTGTTTGGTACTTGGCTTACTATGTTCCTTTGATGACGAGTTTCCGTATAATGTGCATAAATATGTCCTGTGTTATTTAATATCGAGCCATAAATTAGTGTTGAAATTGATAGACGTGCCCAACGGACATGAAATGATTCCCCAACGGACATGAAATGATTCTAGTATGGATTTTAGTTGTGACTTTATAAGTAGAAAGCATGTTTAACATACATTGATATCATTAGTAAGTAAATGAATGAGGTGATATTATTATTGTGGTTTTGCCCTTGCTGGACATTGGATACTATTGATATATCCTGATTACGATTTAGTAGCATCTTACGTGTTGTCGTCTGATACAAGGATAGTGTTCTATTATGGCTTACCGTGTCGCCTTTGCATGATATTGTTGGTGTGCCCGTGTGTGGTATTTTGATATTGATTTGATTATTGACATTGAACTTATACATTGCACGCATTCTCATCCTTCGTGATATACTGCTGATACATTGATGATACTTGAGGAAACACTGTTATGAGCTGGGCTCCGTTGGATGAGAGTGACGTGAGGACCGATATCTGATGGTTGTCCCGGAATAGAGGTTGGGCATAGCGATTGCCGAGGTTGTTGCCGGAATTGTGAGGTAGCGGTTACCGAGGTTGTTGCTAGAACCGTGAGGTACAAGGACTTCGCGGGTCCCCCATTGGTTGCACTACCGAGATGTGATGTTCCATTATCGGAGTACATGTGTACACAACATATGCATTGCATCCACATTCCATACATTATTGCATTGCATTGTACCCTTGGCTTGTTGTGATATTCTTGTGGTAGTCTCGTGATATTCCTGTGATTTATTTGTGATGTACGGTTTGGAATTGGTTGAACCGAGACTTGACACAGTTGGGCTTAGTTGCTATAACCTTAGGCCATGATCTTGGATTACCTTTGTTGATTTTCATTGGCTCAGTGGTATTTTTGGCTTCCTAAAATTAGGTGATTAATGAATATCAAATGATGGAATGACTTCCCGATACCAGGAGTGAGTAGTGTTGTGGTAGTTGACTTGTGATACTTAAGTGAAATTGTCTATAGTATGTTAGATGAGATAGACGAAAGTATAATGTAAGTTAGGCAAGGGGATTAATTGGGGAGAGTTGATGTGAATAAGAATCATTGTTGTTGCGACGAGCGGTAGGTAAGGTGCACTGTTGACCCTGTTTCACTTACTATGCTTATTTGTGAACTCTTTTACTGATATCTTCTTCTAACCATTATCGGCCTATGATGCTTACTAGTACTAGTGTTGTACTGATACTACTCTTGCTACATCTCTTTTGGAGTGTAGAGTTTTTCAGGAAGTTAATCGTTTGAGTTTCCCGGAAGATTCACGGTGCCTATCTTGAAGGCCTCCATCCTTTTCATTCCGAAGATGGAGGTTGGGTCATAGATTTATTATTGTATTTCGGTTCAACATTAGTCGCTCTTGTACTAGTCTAGGCCAGGTCATTGGAATGAGTCATTGTATTTATTTAATCGTTGTAAACACTTCCGCTATTTCGTTTAAATGTATTGGTTGACTTCTGTTTTTCGATTATTATATTTCTTGAAGATTAATAAATCTCGTTCTTTACTTGTAAATATTTTGTTTGGGTTGAGGGATCGCCTACCGAGGTGGAAATGGTAGGTGCCCGCATGATCCCAAAATGGGTCGTGACACCTAAACACACAAGCATATCAACATAAGCCCGAATACAACAATTTCACTATAAAGAATGCGATTAAAGTATTAAGAATTAGAGAGAAAGTGACGCGAAATATAGATATTTGCTCAAAATATCACCACCCCCACTTAGACTTTGCTCGCCCTTGAGCAAACACTTACCAACCACCGACCTATCACAAATTCACAACCATGCCATTCATATGACCATTTCAAAATCACATCACAGGATAAACATTGAGCCAATTCTTACGAAAGCCATGCCATCAAGCAATATTTTAGTTTTACAACATCAACAAACAACCTTCTAAAAAATGACTTACTTTCAAGAAAATATGACTCAAAGACACTACTAAAAGCAAAACAATCATGCTACTTAACCAAGATTCCAACACTTCACCAATCTATTGCCAACTATGTGCCCTCACCGAAAGAGAGTTGTCCATATGTCTCACATGAATCAAATAGTTTTATTTCAATGGACCTGAAATCTAATAATTACATTCACTCTCACAAAGAACACCACATGCCAACTACAACGAATCATAAACTTGCCCGTAGTGTAACCGCTTTACTAATATAAGTATGTTGAACCTAAGATCAAACAGGACTTAAAGGGTTGTAATGTAGGCTAAGGGACAGGTAGGAAATATTTGGATAATAGTGACTATCCTCCCTAAGCACTTTAATACATACAACACAATCATTTCACACAAATTTCATCGCCAGCCAATTTCTACAACCAACCAATAAACCACTCCTCCAAAATCAATCCCATTATGTTTCTTTATATTTAAGCAACACTTTTTTTTTCAACAACACAAGTTAGAAGGGAAACTTTTATTCGAGGATAATAAACCCTTTTTTTCTCAGTTTCCCTTTTTTCCCCTTTTTTCACTTCCCAACTAACAAGCAAAATTGCTTTTCTTTAGGTGTACCAATTGACTTCACTAGATTATAACCAACCTACACTTCCCTTTTTATCAAATCCCAACTCCAATTACATCAATTTATCATTAAAGTGCTCAAGGAGTACTATGGATCAAAATTAAGCAAATTAGAACGAAAGGGTATGGGTTTATCGATTGCTATCAAGGAAAAGGCTAAAGGCTCAACGGGGCTGGCTAGGATAATATGTGCTTGTTTCCAGGATAACTTAAACTTTAGGCTAACAAAGAAATGCCTATATCGCTTTCTAAGTCACAACCCACTTCATTTTTTTTTACGAACACATGGGGCAAGTTCTAGACATCTATACAAGGCATGGATCATACAGCACACATGATACATAATCAATGCAAGAAGGATCCACATCGTCCCTCGAATCAAGCAACAACATATCAATAATGCCAAATGGGTCATACGTGAGCCAACAAAATACGAATTCACATCCTCATAAGCATGTAATCAGGATTTCTCCCCGAGAAGTATCCGTGAGTACACTGTATGTGGTACCTTTGAATATACACTTGAGAGGTCTATATGGAAGTTATCGGCCTATAACATTGATATCTTGTGCAATTGGGTCAGTATCATGGACTGTGCCGACCTCCCCTCAACTGGAGTAAGGTTGTGCTTTGCAGTCTGCTCGGGGGACTTGACTTTGGAATTGTCAATTATGCTATCGGGTGGCGCAAGCACTTTATCATGAGAATCAGCCAACCTCTCCTTAAGCCGCATCAAATGCTCTATGAGTGTGTTGCTGAAGCTCAACCTATGGGACTTGTCCTCCCTCACTTGCTTCATTTCTTTGATTATCTAATACCCAATCTTTACGGGTTTCCCCATCATGAGGAAGTAGACAATGCACAACCTATCCTTCTGCACATTTGTATAGTGGTCGAGTGGCATAATTCTGTAGTTCAACAACCTCAACCACACCCGTGCCTCCCTCCGAAAGTTCCTCATTTGCATGCGCTTGCGCCTTTTGTACTTGTCATTATACCAGGACCATTTAGCCTTAGCATCAGGCCCACACAATGTCTCTTTAATGGCTTAATAGTCGGGTCGCCGGATAAATTCTTTCAATGGCTCAATTGGATGATCTGGGACAGCAAGTTGTCATGATCTAATTTAGGATCGCGCGGGCACCTACCATTCCCACCTCGATAGGCGAACCCTTAATCAAAATAAAACATTTCCAAGTAAAGAACAAAATTCATTTTCCTTAAGAGATGTATATAATTAACAGCGAAAAATCAAACCAATATATTAAACCAAATAGCGGAAGGGATTACAACAATTAAATGAATACAATGACTCATTTCTATTCCTATGACCTGGTTTAGACTAGTACAAGAGCGACTAATGTGGATCCAGAATACAATAATAACTATAAGACCCAACCTCCATCCCGGAATGAAGTGGATGGAGGCCTTCGAGATAGGCACCGTGCATCTTCCGAACATTTCAACAATCAATAACCTGAAAAACTCTACACCCCAAAAGGGATATAGCAAGAGTAGTATCAGTACAACACTAGTACTGGTAAGCATCATAGGCCGACAATGGTTAGAAGAACATATCAGTAAAAGAGTTCACAAATAAGCATAGTAAGTAAAACTAGGTCAACAACGCACATTACCTACCGCTCATCATAACATCAAGATTCTTAATCTCAGTAACTCTTCCTTAGTGATCCGATTGCCCAACTTACATTATACGTTCTTTATCTCATCTAATATACACTATACAATTTCACACAAGTATCACAAGTCAAAAATCATTGCACTATTCAATCTTAATATTGAAGTCATCTCGTCATTCTGATATTCATTATTCACCTAATTTTAGGAAACCAACACATACAACTGGACCAACGTTAAGTCCTACAAAACATAATTAAGTCCTCCCCATTACTCTCACACTACACCACATACCACAACACTACACCCATTAACTCTCTCTCAAAATGAAGAAAGGGATTTCAAAGGGCAACCACTTAACAACACCATTCTCATTCAAATCTCCAACAAAAGTTAAGAAATCATTCCCTGCAACTGGTAGATTAATGTTAGAACTAGAAATTAACATAATTAAGCTTGCAATACTGGACTTGTAACTCAAACTTTTTGGATTTTTGGGTTTTGGGTTGATGAAATTCATGGGTGTTGATGAACAAGAAGACACACTTATCTAACGTTAGAATAACTCGTACATCAAACATTGCGTAGTTAGAGCTCAGATTTGGGTTGGAAAACTTGAACATAGTAAAGAATTTTTGGTTTGAAAAAGGGTTTTTTGCTCCATCAATTTAGGGTTGTTTTGTTGCTAGAAATTGCTCCCCATAGGTTGCATACATCATGCATGCTTGATATGTTCTCGATCCATTCATAAAAATAAGTGTTTTGAGTCAAAAATTGAGATTGGATTTCTGAAAAGCGGCGCTTAGACCGCTGTAGTGACTCTGCTGCAATGATTAAGCGTGCGTAGAAGCGGTAATGAGGAAATGGGCATGACCGCTGTAGCGGTCTGAGGGGCCACTGATGCGGCATCGCTACAGTGGTCTGAGTGACCGCTAAAGCGACGCCTGCAATATCAGGCACCAGATTCTGAAGCTTAAACTTTCTGATACGCCTGTCATTTTGCTGAGTTATTTCCACTACCATGCACTAGACTTGATACTGAACTAGGGTAATACAAAATCTAACGCGTTTTCAACCTCTTGCAGGTTAGATGGCTCATAATAAAGAAGAGGTACCACAAGACGAGAAGGTGCCCATGTATGAAAAACTTTCCACCCATCAAAGAGAACGCTTACACCTGAGCCAGAAGTCTGTTCCTTTACTGTTGGAGCGGGGATTTGATATGATCAATGTAGAAACACGTGCTCCGGACTTCTGGAATAGGTTGAGAAGAACAAAGTGGACTCGCTTGGTTAGGGATCTGGGTGGCTGCAATGAGTCATGGGTAAGGGAGTTTTATGCTATGTTGCCTACAGTTGATTGGGATTCTCCCGATCTGGAGGTCATAGTAAGAGGTACTCCGGTGAAAGTGGGGTCGAGGGATATTAATCGGATTTGTAGGCTAGACGATCACCCGAAGGAGCCCTTAGCGGTTAAAACAGCTGAGAAAGATTTCATGTGGTTGGCCGACAAACTGGTGCACGAGGATGATATAAGGAAAACTCTTTGGGCTTATGGTAGGGGGAAATATACAGTGACCATTTTACTGCCGAGGTGAAGAATGGTTAAACATTGTCTCCCGCCGGATCCGTCATTCTTCGAACACCCATGATGTGACCTTTGCCTGTGCTCTTGTTGTTGCTTGCGTCCTAGTTGACATACTGGTAAATATGGGGTCGCAGATTATTCAGGAGTGGAAGGAGTTTATGAGGGTTGGTAGAGGGAGCTTGATGTTCCCATATCTGATTACTTCCTTATGCCGGAGGACTAAGGTGCCCAGGGAGGGTGATAATGACTGGGCCCGTTCTGATGCTCCGTTTCATCCACTACGGGTAAAGGGTCGAGGAACCGCGATCGACAGTAGAAAGAAGAGGAAGGTGGACAATGCAGGCGAGGGAGGGAGTGAAGCCGGGGTCGACACTAAGGCTAGAGATGGGGCTGGGACTGAGATCCCTCGTATCTAGAGCCTTTTTGAGCGCATGGACTCACGTTTCGATGAGATGATGGTTATGTTCCGGACGATGTCCATGCCTTCTGACGGGTCCGATTCATTAGGAGCTGCTATAGGTTTCCCCACTCAGGAGGAGATGAAAGGTTATTTTGAGACTCAGAAGAAGATGGGTAAGTCACTCACCACCCTACAGACTGCTATACCATACTGGTAAAAAATCACAGTGAGCTTCGCAAGGACTTTGACAAAGAGAAAATGAAAAACAAGTCACGCGACAAGCATCACATCAGATCTTGGAGGGGTATCAAGGGAGTGTGGAGTAGTATGCACCCCAGTGAGCCGATCCCAGTGGCGGACGATAATGACTCGGAGCAGTATTCCTTTGAGAGTGTAGCCTAGAGTGATGGTAGCTAGGGTGGATTAGGTGATGCGGGTGGCAGCTCGAATGATGATGGTATAACCAGTAGGCTGGCAGCCTAGAGACCTCTTTCCCTCTCATGTTTATGCTCTGGTGTCCCTTGTAGGGCATTCTATTTTCAGACAATTCTATTAGGTTTGCCTTGTTTTGGCTTGGATGTTTAAACAATTTTTGTTAGTTTTCTTGTGTTTGGATTTATGGTTTGGTCCTCTGTCTTGGACAATTTCTTTTGGTTTTTGGATAATTTTGGTTGTAATAAGTTTTTGGATGGTTTTCCGCCCCTGTCGGGCTTTGTTTTATGTGACTGGGGTTTGTAGACTATTGCTGGTTGTTCTGTTTTTGGCTGAATCTAGAACAGGAGAGGGTGATGAAAAATAGGGAAAATTGCAGGTCTCTGATTCAGGCATGCCGCTTCTGCGGTCTCTCATACCGTTATGACAATCCCGCTTCGGCTGCATGGATGCCGCAAGAACGGTCCACAAAGAACAGATGATACCGCTACAGCGGTGGAGTATCCGCTGCTGAGTAACGACACAATGGCTGACTGACCCCTGTGGCGCCATCATTGGACAGTGGCATCTCACTATGCCCAAACCATTTTCGCAACTATGAATGAAATCGAACATTTACCGCACCAACTATGTCTAATCCATAGCCCGACATAATTGCGTGCTTAGATGCCAATTGGAATCGTCTATAGACCAATTGGACACACCGAGATACCAATTTGACCGAAGTAGCACGATTAGAAAAAAAGAGGGGAAATTTTCCTAAATGCCCTATAGCCTCCCATGGATGGGCGCAGACGTCTACATACCATTCCACGAGACTCTACTAGACATTTCTCTTGTACTTGTGAGATCGGTAACCTAGGCTCTGATACCAACTTGTCACGACCCAATTTAGGATCGCGTGGGCACCTACCATTCCCTCCTCTGTAGGTGAACCCTCAATAAAAAAAAACATTTCCAAATAAAGAACAAAATTCATTTTCCTCAAGAAATGTATATAATTAACAGCGAAAAATCAAACCAATATATTAAACCAAATAGCGAAAGGGATTACAACAATTAAATAAATACAATGACTCATTTCTATTCCCATGACCGCGTCTAGACTAGTACAAGAGCAACTAATGTGGATCCGAAATACAATAATAACAATAATACCCAACCTCCATCCCGGAATGAAGTGGATGGAGGCCATCGAGATAGGCACCGTGCATCTTCCGAACATTTCAACAATCAATAACTTGAAAAACTCTACACCCCAAAAGGGATGTAGAAAGAGTAGTATCAGTACAACACTAGTACTGGTAAGCATTATAGGCCGACAATGGTTAGAAGAACATATCAGTAAAAGAGTTCACAAATAAGCATGGTAAGTAAAACTAGGTCAACAATGCACATTACCTACCGCTCGTCATAACATCAAGATTCTTAATTTCAGTAACTCTTCCTTAGTGATCCGATTACCCAACTTACATTATACATTATTTTATCTCACCTAATATACACTAGGCAATTTCACACAAGTATCACAAGTCAAATATCATTACGCTATTCAATCTTAGTATCGAAGTCATCTCGTCATTCTGATATTCATTATTCACCTAATTTTAGGAAACCAACACATACAACCAGACCAATGAACAGTCAACAAAGGTAATCCAAGATCATGGCCTATGGTTATAGCAACTAAGCCCAACTGAGTCAAGTCTC
This sequence comes from Lycium ferocissimum, assembly GCF_029784015.1. NCBI lineage: Eukaryota > Viridiplantae > Streptophyta > Magnoliopsida > Solanales > Solanaceae > Lycium > Lycium ferocissimum. The sequence continues at coordinate 36,157 of NW_026713297.1, read as the reverse complement.
AATATACTCAATCGAAATCCATATAACACTAGTACATCACAAGAATATCACAACAGAAGCCAAGTGTAATGCAATGCAATAATGTATGAAATATATATGCAATGCAATCCTGTGTACACATGTACTTCGGACGGAAGTATCGACGTCTCGGTAGCACAACTCATGGGGGACCCGCGGAGTCCATATACCTCACGGTCCAGCGACAACCTAGATACCGCTACCTCACGATCCCGGCACAAACCTCGGGATTCTCTACCATACAACTTTGATTTAAAGACAAGCATCGGATATCGGTCCTCACGTCACTCTCATCCAATCTGAGCCCAGCTCATCACAGTGTTTCGTCAAGTATTATTAATGTATCAACAATATATTTTGAAGGGTGAGAATGCGTGCAATGTATGAGTTCAACATCAAGGATCAGATCGATATCACAAGTACCAAGCGTGGGTACACCAACAATATCGTGAAAAGTCTACAAAATCATATAGAACACTATCCTCGTATCAATCGTCAACAAGTAAGATACCATAATATCATGAACAAGATATATAGTAGTCTCTAACAACCAATATGGACAAGTCACATAACCATATCACCTCATTTCTTCACTGCCTAACAATATCAATACATGATGATTACACTTTCTACTTATAAGATTACCACTAAACATCCGGCCTAGAATCAATTCACGATCTTGGGTACATTATCCATTTCAATACCAATTAAGATTCACTATTAATAGCATATGACAAGTTATGCGCATCTTACAGGAACTCCTCATTAAAGGACATATTAAACTAAGTACCGAACTACTAATCTTCAAAGTTACATGAATTCCACCAATGCTCACGGAAAAACCAACACAAGAACCTAGGGAATCTATAGGCCACAAGCCCGAACACAAAAATCACATAACAGTACTATCCTAAGAATTCATCCGAAACTCCAAATCCTATACATACATTCTCCGTTTCATATAATACACGAATATGTAAATCTTACCGGAGTCTACCGAAAGGAAGCCATAACCTACCTCGAGGCAGAATAAGAGCGCGAACATCCGCTTGGATTCCATCTTCCATCTTCGTAGGGAACCCATAGATCTGAGGGGGTGTAGGAATGATGAACATATTTACGTAAGAAAAGCTTGAAGAATTCGGGGTCATAGGGGTAAAATTGACATTCATAAATTAATAGACCAAGGTTCTTGATTATGCAAATCTCACCTCTTTATGGAACACAAGGTTAATCTAGGTCAAATTACCCGATTAATTCTCATAGGCCATTATTAGCTCTAACAACTATAACCCATGTAGGAAAATTAGAAGATTTAGGAAAGAACCCTCATTTTAAGCTTGCTATAGTCACAAATGGTGTAAGAAGAAAAAGGAGGAATTAAAGGAGAAAAATAGAGGTTTTTAAGGAAATTACCTTCCCAACATTTTGTTCTCAAGGAATTGAAATTATCTCCAAGTGAAAGCTATGACTTGAGAAAATAGAAGCTAGGTCAAGTCAAGAAATGGGGTTTTAAATAGGGAAATAACTGTCCGAAGGTCCCAAGGTCGTTGTGGCGTCACCGCTTCAGCAGTATCACACCGCTGTGATGGTCATTTAGAAATGTTGCATCTCTCGCAGGTTCTTACGCGCGGGCGGTGTCCGCCACTGTGGCGGCATAACTGGCCCAAATTCGACATTTCATACGCGACTCGCACGATTGGTCCGATCAAGTTAGTGATTTAAGAGCGTGGAGATCCGGAGATGTTTTAAAGGGGGTCAAGGTCGCGAATTTCCCAAAAGTCACAGTAACGACGAAACGGATCGTTACATAACTGCTGCACAAAAAGTAGATGCCCACAAAGGCATCCACTCTCCTCGAATTTGATAGACAGCTGGTCCTCATTCGAATGTACCAACTTAAAATTGGCATGTAGCTCTAAATAAGGTCGATGCTTACTAGCCCCGGCTTGTCAAAGACTGACATCCATCCCATGGCAATGATTTGGTTGTATATATCCCTGAAATTCTGCTTCAACGGGACTGGATTGACCGCGCACTCATGGATGTACCTGTTACACCTCGCCCCTCCCAGGAGCTAAGGACGTTCCGTACTCATGGCGTATTTTCAAAGAAGGAGCTTATGGAAGGATATCAAATGCCTAGAAGATTCTAGGAACACCTCTCAACATCCTTTCATCCACACTTAGCCATGTTTAGTAAAATCCAAGCTCAGAAAGTGCAGGTAGGCTCGTAAATCGCAAGTTCCGCCAATGGATCATGGTAGAAAGGGGCGGAGACGCCAAACCGAGTGCCATACCACACATGCAAGGCTGATCCAAGGTAAAATCCTACCTATTTACTCGTAATTTAGAAAGATCCGTAGTAAATCTCGCTAGATCTAACTCGTAATAATTCGAATTGGTGGAAATGTGAAATATATCAATGGAAATTGTTGTTGATGGATTTTAATGGTGATTTTGACAATTTAGTATGGAAATTGAATTGGAATTTGGATTGATAGTGTTAAGTTTTTGTTAAATTCAAAGATAAATTCGTGAATTATGGCGTTTTGGCTAAATTAACGGAATTAATCTCGTGGCGAAATTTTTTGGTAAAATCCAAAGGAAATTGATATGGGTTAATATTGGTATTGTTGTATTGTTATTTTTGTTGGTGCTGTTGTCGACACTTGGGACATCACAAAAGCAGAGGAAATGCTGCCCAATTTTCTGCAACCCCAAAATAGTTGAGATATAGTACTTAATATTTTTCATGCAAGCAAAACAAGAGTTAGCCCATATCTTATATCTGTGTTTAGGTGCGGGGAAAGGACCAGCGTTAGAATAAGGAATCCCTCCAGGTCACGTTTTTGGAAGATAAAGGTATGTAAGGTTTTCGCCCCCGTTATTCTTGGCACAAATCTTAGAGCCCACTAGCGTGCATAATATATTCACTCAAGTTTATCCATAATTTCCTATACTTTATGAGAAATATATTTATTTTTATGAAAAGTATATAATTTATGCTACTCCCATTTTTTTTCTACGGATTTCTCCAATATATTATTTATATAAGTATATGTCCGTGGTTACAACATTTATTGACTCCTAGTTATAACGATGGTATACTACACGAAAGATTCCTATAATGCTATTATGATTATTGTCACTTGAGTCATTTCTTGGCCACAATATGAGTCCCATAATAAATTCAGAGGTATAATGACCTTACATCACTTCGAAAGGCCCGATGTCATTTCTTTAACTCCTTATGCATTTATATATATATATATATTTTGCTACACCGAGCCACGCTATAGTCGGCCGGCTACGGCACATAGATGTTCAACCATTGATCAGTTGGCTATTCACATCGAGTCTCGTAAGGGCCGGGTACGTTTCACACCGAGTCCCATTAGGGCCGGGTACATTATGATATAATGATGTTTTCCCGGACGCGGGAAACCCCGAATGCGACGCGGATGATGATATGATGATGATGATATACACACCGAGTCCTAAAAAGGCCGGGTACATTTCACACCGAGTCCCGAAAGGGCCAGGTACTCTTCACACAGAGTCCCACTAGGGCCGGGTACATTATATATATATATATATATATATATATATATATATATATATATATATATATATTATGTATATTTACTTGCATATGAAAAATGATTTTCTCATGCATGACATATTGTATGGTTTCAGATGTCACAGGTTACAAGTTATCACTATTCTCCTACATTTACATTTATATTTTACTGATGTTATTACTTCCTTGCCTTATATACTGAGTACTTTTATCCGTATTGACCGTCCCACTTCTTGGGATGGTGCATTTCATGCTTTGCAAGTCCCTCGACAGGAAGAGCGAGAGGACCTTCTCGCAGGATTGCCGCCCCGCCGGGTCGCGCAAGTACCACTATGTCGGGCTTGGTAGTTGGGTATATATCGAGTCTACATGTTATGTATACGGCAGACGTACGTACTCTCAGAGGCTCATAGGCAGTGTAGTGGGTGTCAGAGTTATACATGATTTCATTATACTTATGATACACATATTATAGTCTGGGCGGCTATGTGAGCTTTTATGATGTTGATGTTGCGGCCTTATCGGCTAGCTTATGTATACAGTCGTTCACAAAGAGGTTATGATATCCTTGTGTTAGGCCTTCCTGTGTACTGGTGCTCTGATATATACATTCTAATGGTTACAATCAGGATTGTTGTATTAAGGTTATATTATGTCACGTCAGGTGGTACTCGACTGTTAGGGTCGGGTGCCCGTCATGCCCCTCGTTGGGGTGAGACAAAGTGGTATTAGAGCATGTTAGTCCTGGGAATGTCTATGAGCTGTGTCTAGTAGAGTCTTGTTAAGGGGTATGAAGCACGCCATACTTCTAAACAAGAGGCTACAAGGCATTTAGGAAATACCTCTTTTCTTCATGATCTATATTGTGCGTTAGAGCCAACAACGTAGGAGAGTTTGTTCCCGATTCTATCTTCTCATTAGAAATTGCGGTGTCGCCAACAAGAAGAAGGGTTTCAGCTAAACAAGAATATGGGGTCAGCTCCAGAGTGCATGTTACGCTAACGTCAATCATTAATACAGGTCAAAATGTAACAGAAGGGATAAGGAGGAATACAAGTATACGACTAAGTCAGACACCCCCCGAAATTATGACCTCTATCGTGAAGAATCCGTTTAAAGAACCCGATGAGACAACCGTCAGGGCAGCTGTTAGTTTGACCTCACCACAGACTCTAGCCCTACCACCAGGGCCGATGAGAAGGATATGAGAAAAGCATTACAAGAGTGGGCACATCCGTTTTTCCATCTAAGTCCATTATTATGATGGGACAGCTATGGACGTTAGTATTATAAATTATCGAACGGTTTTCAATTTCGGAAATTTGTTAATCTTGGATCGCTAGTGTATGTATGGGAGTTGTACAGGAGGAATAAGATGGTCAACCAAGGGGAGGAGAGTAACTAAGGAGAATAGAAAAGTTCCACTTCAAGCATGCATCTGGTTAAGTTTCGCAGAAACAAGACCAATGTAGGATGATTACGAGTCTAATGACCCCTCCATTGAAACTGTTGGCACATGTTTTGGAACTAGAATGCCATATGCTACGCAACAGATGGAGATTATAGGGACTTAAAGAGGAGTAAACGTTAAAAATAAAAGCGACAGAACTGTGGCGCTATGCAGCAAGTGGATAATATGCAAAGTGTCACTAGCCAAGGCAATATAACACCCTACCACTACACCCCCTCCCATTAGGGATATGGAGTTAAAGGGCCCAGACTAATGTTGTACCAAACGCCAAAATGAAAGAAAGTTAGAAGTAGGGCTTAGTTACCATTGGTAAGGGCATATGGTACATATACGTGCGTAGAGGCTTATCGAATGGGTATGTTGATGATAGAATAATGTGGGATGCAAAGCACATTGAAAGATCTAGTTGAACTAAATATAAGTCAAGTAGAGAAGTCAGGCTGGATTGGGACAAGAGGAGTTAGGGGTGTTAAGAGTGCCTTAAGCTAGTCCCACAAATAAATTATGAGGAAAAATGCTAACGGATGAGTCAAGTTGTAACCAAGTTAAATAAGTATTAAGGAATAAAGGGACCTGGAGAAAAGAAGAATTAAAGCGTGACAATAATGAAATATTATAACAAAAATAGACCGAAGTTATGGAGAAAGACTACGCAAACACCGCAGTCCTACTTGCCTTACAAAAGGATGGCTATGTCAGCGGGCTATAGCTTAGAATGAGTTTATGATGGATAATGAAGCAATCCGTTAAGTGTGATGAACACTACAAGGAAATGTTCGTCTACAAAAGAAGGGAGAAGGACACTAGTTTTGAAGGATGAGTTGAGTTAGAATTCACACCAGAATGCAGACGCAAAGGAACCACTCTAAGGAAAAGAGAGAGATGATTAGGCATAAGACAAATCGTGATAAATGGTAAGGAGAAGACCCTCGCGAAGCATTCGCAACAAACAATATTATGAGTACGTATTATAGTACGAGTGATATCAACCCGGGTTAAGTACCATAGGAAGACACGTATATACCTCGTGATGTATCGGAAGGAATGACGGAACCCCATAATAGGAAGAATAGTTCTAACGAACAATGAAAAGTTTAACAAACTGGCTCTCGCCAACAACTTCAAGTATGTTAGGACATGTGGAAAAGGGTAAGGAGGCCTACAGTGAAGAAAAAGGAGGATACATGGCCATGCATAACAGTATCGCCATAAACAGAAGATGGCAGAAAAATAAAAGTTGCGCAATGAGGCACTCAAAGAGCAGAGGCCGTAAAGGTACAGACAATGGGAAGGAGATGACTTAAGAAGTTTTGTGCTAGTAAGCAAGGTAAAGGAGCCGCAAAGCCAATGATATGCTAAGGAACGCTTAATATGAGTAGGGAGTCATACAAAGGATATTGTGAAAAGAAAGAAGTACACACCAACGTATGTGATCGCCGCATTTTTGAGGGAGGAGCCTAACCCCTCGTAGGCGCGAAGAGACCGCCAAGGGGAAGGATGACCACATTAATAGGAAGAAGGGAGTTCTCAAAAGTGTCAGATATCTACATCCCTATAAGGGGGAAAGCTATGAGGTGGGAAGATAAGGAAGTTAAGAACCCAGATAAAGATAATAAGTAGGTGTCGGAAGGAACTAATGCAGAAAGGACTTAGTTAAGTAAATAAAGAGAGGTATTAATCATGATCAAGGCTACGCTAACTAAACCCCAAATGAACGAAGTCGGGGGTACCTACGGATAGCAACAAGACGATGCGACGAAGTCATCAGCGGACCAAGACCGCAATCCCGCACATCCTAATGAGGGTATAGTGCAAGGTCAGAAGCAAGGAAAATTTTATAAAGAAGAGGCATGAAGGAGTACCACTCTAAGATAAGCGAGGTATCAGAGGTAGATACAAGAAACAAATGAAAGTACTAGGAAAAATTATAATGGTGCAAGAGGACTTGGAGTTAAGAGAAGGAGTAAGGCAAGAAGAGACTGGAATTTTTTTTATTATAAGTCAAAAAGTACGAGAAGTCACAAGATGATATCCTCATTATAGAAAGCGACTAACCATTGTCAAGAAGAGATTATTGGCCGAACGATTTAGCATTCTAGCTTGGGAGGTGCCATAGGATACTAAATTAAGGGTGTGGAGGACACACCAGTACATGTTACATGGAAAGTACCAACTTCTACCTGAAAGAAAATAGATGATTATGGTTTGACCAAGGTCGAATAGCTAAGTAAGAGGACATAGACATAGGAAAAACGGAAAGGACCAGAGTCACTGAAGTAACAATATACCAAGCTTAAAAGGAAATATGATGACAGTTAGTATCTATGGCCCTGTGTCCAAGGAAAGGTATCACGCGAATAGCACAAGGCATTTGGAGCACAAAATAAGGATGTACGATAGCGACAATGCCTTTAGAAATCCAGTAATGCGAGAAAGTGCTGAGAGCGATATAACATGGTTAAGAAATACGGTAACAGGAGATATAGGTCTAGGTTCAAAGGGAGAACCGCAAGGTTGATGTAAAGGGAAAATATTTAAAGGAAAACCCACCCCGTAGAATTTAAGTCACTACCAAAGATACTGCGACTAAGACCGACATACAGGGAAAGAGGATAAAGGAAGGAATACGATAAGGATTTTAGCCAAAGATCAAGTATCGCCCATAGGAAGCGCAAGGAATGTAATACCTTGTACCGAACATTTCAACTTTTGGTACTTTCACGCGATTAACCCATTTCGACCTTACTGAAATAAGTTTGGGGAGAATATCTTTCTTCGAGGTTATAATTCATAAATAACGCTGAGCCGGCATCGATCAATGATAGTTTAAATTGTTAGAGTCCTATTCAGACGGGAAATGTGGTGAAATCCAAAATTTCATGCTGACAATAAAGTACCCCCCGGAAGTGGTGTATAAGAGAATGATTTGAGGTTCGGGATCATCAATTCATCAATACTTACGGATACACTTCGAGGTCAATCAAACTACGAATCGGGGCTTCTAATAGGATTAAAAGAATTGCACGGGGCTGACTACTACCTTCAACGGACGAGAGAGAATGGACATGGTAAGTTAAGGCAGAAGTCAAATTCGGGTCAGATTTAGGTTCCTCAAGGAATGGCTGTATGGCAATTGCGAGGCGATATGTTATTGAGAACACTACCTCGTATAATAATTCGGTTGAGTAATGAAGATGCTTTTAGTGCCCAAATGGATAGAGGGAACTCTAAGGAATTAGCATAATGAGTATCCCCTCACCGTCTTGGAACATTCGAGGATGAGTGTTCTTAAAAGGGGAAGAATTTTACACCTCGCCCCTTCCAGGAGCTTATGGAAAGATAACGTTGTGAGCATACGTGGGATATATGTCCTGACGAACGGGTGTTACACCTTAGAAGAATTTCGTATCGTTAGTGTCGTTAGTAAACTAACGTGAGCTCAGAGAAGTCATAGAACTCTTATAAGGCTAAGAAGGACTTCTAACAAGTATTAAGAGAATAGCTAAATGTTTCGAGGCCAAGAGGATTGAAGAAAGTTAGTTGTCAAAGCTTTGGGAAAAACTTGGCAAGATTTCGAAAGAAATTTCTGGTCCAACTTGAGAAGGATAAATCACCTAGAATATGAGCAGTTATGGAGTGGTTAAGCTATCCAAATTGAAGTTCATTGAGTCTAGTTTCCAACGCAACAAATCTTTTGTCGATACGACACCAGAGTAGGGAGTTATGGGCATTTTAAAATGGACTGCCAGAAGCTCGCGAACCTGCACGAAAAATACTAGAACTCATTTAAAGCCCACTAATTCGTCCCATTACCCAAAACCCGAATTGCACACCTATATATACCCCCCCTATCATTCATTTTTGCCCCATTCTCAATATATGAAAAAACTAGAAAATTCTAGGAACACCTCTCAACATCCTTTCATCCACACTTAGCCATTTTTAGTAAAATCCAAGCTCGAAAAGTGCGGGTAGGCTCGTAAATCGCAAGTTTCGCCAATGGATCATCGTAGAAAGGGGCGGAGACACCAAACCGAGTGCCATACCATGCATGCAAGGCTGATCCAATGTAAAATCCTCCCTATCTACTCGTAGTTTAGAAAGATCCATCGTAAATCTCACTAGATCTAACTCGTAATAGTTTGAATTGGTGGAAATGTGAAATAAATCTATGGAAATTGTTGTTGATGGATTTTAATGGTAATTTTGACAAGATGGTATGGAAATTGAATTAGAATTTGGATTTTTGGTGTTGGGTTTTTGTTAAATTGAAAGATAAATTCATGAATTATGACGTTTTGGAAAAATAAACAGAATTAATCCGGTGACGAAAATTTTTGGTAAAATCTCATGGAAATCGATATGGGTTAATATTGGTATTGTTGTATTGTTGTTATTGGTGCTGCTGTCGACACTTGGGACATCACAAAAACAGAGGAAATGCTGCCCGATTTTCTGCAATCTCGAAATAGTTGAGATATAGTATTTAAGATTTTGCATGCAAGCAAAACAAAAGTTAACCCAGATCTTATATCTGTATTTAGGTGCGGGGAAAGGACCATAATTGGAATAAGGAATACCTCCAAGTCACTTTTTTGGAAGATAAAGGTATGTAAGGTTTTCGCTACGAATTTCCTTGGCAAGAATCTTAGAGCCCACTTGCATGCATAATCAATTCACTTGAATTTCCTATGTGTTTATTGAAAGGTATATTTTACGAAGAATTTGTATTTTATGAGAAATATATACATTTTATGAAAAATCTATATTTTATGAAAGGCCATATTTCTACGGATTTTTCCGACATCTTACAAAACTAAGCAAACGTCTGTTGTCCTGAAGTTTATTGACTCCTAGCTGAAATGCCAGTATACCTCACGAAAGATTCCCATCATGTTATTATAATTATTATCATTTGAGTCATTTTTTGACCTCGATACGAGTCCCATAAGATATTCGGAGATACAACGACCTTGCGTCACTCCGAAAGGCCCGATGTTATTTTCTTTGACTCCTCATGCATTTATATATATATGTATTGCACTATTTTACTACACCAAGCCGCTCTATAGTCGGCCAGGTACAACACGTAGATGTGCAACCACTAATCAGTTGGGTTTTCACACTGAGTCCCATAAAGGTCGGGTACGTTTCACACCTAGTCCCATTAAGGCCGGGTACGTTATGATAATGATATTTTCACGAACGCGAGAAACCCCGGACGCGAGGAGGATGATGATATGATGATGAAGATATACATACTGAGTCCTGAAAAGGCTGGGTACGTTTCACACCGAGATCCAAAAGGGCCGGGTACGTTTCACACCGAGTCCCGTAAGGGCCGGGTACGCTTCACACCGAGTCTCCTTAGGGCCGGGTACGCTATATATATATATTATGTATATTTATTGCATATGAAAAAGGATTTTCTCATGTATTGCATATTGTATGTGTCATCAGATGTTACAGGTTACAAGTTACAGGTTGTTACTACTCTCTCATGCTTACACTTATATTTCACTGAGGATATTATTTTCCTGCCTTACATACTCAGTACTCTCATCCGTACTGACTGCCCCACTTCTTGGGGCGCTGCATTTCGTGCTGCAGGTCCTGATAGGTAGAGCAGGAGGACCTTCTCAGTAGGATCGCCAGTTTTAGCGGGAGTCATGCATGGTTTCAGAATACTTCTGATTCATATGTTGAAGGCCAGGCGGCTATATGATATTTTATGATGTCTATGCTGCGGCCTTATCTGCTAGCATATGTACATAGCCTTTCACAAAGACGTAAATGTTATCGATATGTTGTGCCTTTTCTAGATGCAGGTGCTCTTATGCATAAATGACAACTGATATAATCAGAATAGTTGTACTAAGGTTTTATTATGTCACGTCAGGTGGTACTCGGCCGTAAGGTTCGGGTGCCCGTCATGCCCCTCGTTGGGGTGTGACAAGAGCCAAGAGTTGTTCATCTGGAAAAGTTTCTTTAATCTCCACACCCTCATCAATATGCCTTCGATCCTTGAGTCTAGACAAATGATCTGCCACATGAATTTTTGTGCCCTTTCTGTGTCGAACTTCTATCAAATTCTTCCAACAATAAGGCCCACCGAATGAGTCTTGGTTTAGCATCCTTCTTTGTGAACAAGTACCTAATAACAACATGGTCAGTGTACACAATCACCTTAGTACCAACCAAATAAGCTCTAAATTTTTCCAAGGCGTAAACCACAACCAACAACTTCTTCTTTGTGAAAGTGTAGTTTATTTGAGCACCATCAAGTGCTTTGATAGCATAATAGATAGGATGAAATGCCTTATCCTTTTCTTCACAAGAAAAACCCCAACAACAGAGTCATTGTTGCGTAGCTGCTAGCTCAATGATATATTATGAGCTAAGATTGAAGTTTGATGATTTGACCCAATAACAACAAAGGGAGACATAAATAAGGATTCATTAAGGAACTACTCAATGAAGCAAACATATAAACAAATGAACTGCTCAAAGGAACTAATCCTTATAATCACGCAACTGAAGACTGATAAGTTATTTCAGGCTGACACAAGAGAAGACGAAATATTGACTGATTCATATTTGATGAAAGGCCGGATTTCAAGTTATGTAATATTTCCATAAGTACCATAAGTAGATCAACATGTAATTAGCATTGAAGTAGGAAACAAATTTTCCACTACGCATACAAGAAAAGAAAGAAGATCCAAGTCAAACAAGGTTTGTTTTTCAAGTACAATTAAGAAACCAAAACTTGGTTGGATTCAACATTTCAAGGGCGGCAACTACTTCTATATAAACACTACACGAACAAGCTTTTGATCTTAAGCACAACCACAAATCACAATATTCAAACTAGAGGATAAGTGAGCACAATCAACACCTTATCTTAGGAGAGCCAACTTCAAGACGACAAAGAACCGGAGCTTATCAAGAAATTATCATTAAGATGATTGGTTTGTCTAGGTTAGGTTCTATTGTTGGTTCAATCTATTTACCCTAGAAAATATTATGTAATAGGTGTTTGTTGGTTAAATTGTTGTCATAGGCGGACTGTCCAAGGAACAAGTCCTTAGGTTTACTGTAACCTTTGTACGACTCCAGATTTAGTAAAGATTTGGGTAAATCTTATAAGAGATAGGTCATGTTTTTTGACTGTCTTGAGCAAGGAGTTTCCACGTGATAATTCATGTGTGTATTTATATTCCGCTACATTACCTTCTTGCGTAGCTACTCCAAAGAAACAGATTCTTAGAGTACATAGGAGTAGCCCGATCCTAACAAGTGATATCAGAGCTAGACCTTTATATAAAGGCTAGTACCATGAAAGATGGCGGCACCTCCTACATTAAAAGAAGGACAATCAACTTCAAGACCACCATGCTTCAACAGAAATTATTATGGCTACTGAAATGCAAAAAAAAATAGGACTACATAATAAGTGAAGATCCAGAATGATGGGAAATTATTGAAAGGGTCTGGTTATTCCCTTGGTCATAGACTATAAAGAATCAACGTCGTTACCAAAGAGAAAAAAGCACTATAGAAAAAAGGACTTTCAACAAGGCCAAGAAAATACTTATTTGCGGCATTGGACCTAAAGAATATAGCAGAATCTTCTCCAGCAAAATGGCTAAAGAAGCTGTGGGCACCATACAGACCACACATGAAGGAACTAGTGTAACAACCCGTTTAGTCGTTATAGTGTTTTGACCCATTTAACCTTGTTGACCCTTTCCCCGAGTCCCGTTAGTACGATCTATGACTTAGTGAAGCCATTGGTTTGGGTCCCAAAGCGTTCGAGGATGTTTTGAGGCTCGAGTGAAGGCTTCATTTCATAGTATTGGGGTTGACTTGGTCAACACCGAGTTAAAATGATGTCTTTTGGGAATTCCTAGGTCGCGATTGCGTTCGTAGCGTGGTTTACAATCAAAATGCATATATGGTTTGTGTTCGGGAGGTTCCGGATTACTTTCGGGGGCTAAAACGAAGTTTTGAACCAATCAGAAAAAAGGGCACCAGCTATAATGAAGGGGGCACTCGCTACGGCGGGTGCACTGGGCAGAATCCGTTTTTAAGTTATTTTTTTTCAAGTTTTCCCCTCCCGCTATAGCGAAGGGGGCACCCGCTACAGCGGGTGCACTGGGCAGAATCCGTTTTTAAGTTTTTTTTTTTTTCAAGTTTTCCCCTCATAAACCCAAAACCACTTCCTTAAAATGTGAAAGGCTATTTTCCTAGGGCTAGGGTGAAGTTCCTCCTTGAAGGTAAGTGCAAACCCTTATGTGATTCATTATTTTTCCTTCCTCAAATCCCATGACAAGCTTAAGCTCCATTAATGGTGGATGAAAGATTAGTACCCAAAAATTGATGAAACCTTTAATAGTTGAAGGGTTGGGGAGAGAGCAATGGAAAATCATTCACAAGCACTTTGGGGTAAGATTCTAACCTGGTATTCTTTATTTATTTGTCGATTATCGTCATCTCATAGTCATCCTACACACTAATTGTGAAGAATTAATGGGTTAAGGACCCTAGGGCTAAAAATAGAAAAGATGAATTTGGATATCTTGTGATGAATAGAATTTCATGAAATTAATATTGAAGGTTAACTAGATGATGGGTAATATAATTGTGCACTAAGTTTCCCGTTTTACTCTCACGAACCCGGTTTCACATCGTAGGGGTATTTTTCTAAAAGTATAGCAATATGGGTATCGTTGGGCTCATTTAGACTCGTAGAGTACTATTTTGACTATATTGTATCTAAATTTTCAATAAAATTACAGTTTTGCCCTTGTGGCTTGGGTTTGGCTATTTTGGGTCCATTTTTGGGTTTTGGATATAACTATGGCAATATGGGTACCCTTAGATTCGTATTCTGACGTAGAATTCATATTTGATAGACGTTAATCATTTGAGGTTCTCCAAAGAGGAAGTCAAGGCTAAGGTTTGGTGATTCGAGACTGTTACTCGGCATTCCAGGTAGGTTATGGCTTACTTTAGTTATGTCACGACCAAAACCAGAGGGCCGCGACCGACACTCAAGACCCTACTCAGCTGAGCACCCTACTATTATTACACTCATAAGTCACAGTCTTGTGTGAACCTTCAAATTGTGAAATGACGCTTCCGTCAAGTAAAACATGAAAAACCTTTTAATAAAACTCGTTCACCAAGTCAGGGACTTCTCCCTTGACATTAATTCAGAGAAGACTTTGGTCACAATAAAATATTTAAAACAATGCATATGAACACGTCGACCTACATGGCCGCTTTAGACAACTGTCGGCATCTCGACGCACTATCCACAAGACACTGTCTGCAAAAGCCTCTACAAGGACAAAATTACCATAACATATGTTGAAATAGGGCCCCAACATACCCGTAGTACTTCTGACTCGAGGACATGCATACGTACTCTGACTCGGCAACTCTCCGAATAGAAATGGAGTTCGCCAATCTAGCTGATAGCTCGGGAACATCCTATGGCAAATGTCCTTTACTCAACAGTCTCCACCTGTGTGGCATGAAACACAGCGCCCCCAGGCAAAGGGACGTCAGTACGAATAATGTACCGAGTATGTAAGGCAGAACTGAAACAATATATCTCAACTCGAATGATAAAGGAAAAACAGACTCAATCTGTACCTGTAACCAACACTGCGAATCATGTACGTGCATATGAACTTTTAATGCATCATGAGTGTACACACACACACACACACACACACACACACACACACATATATATATATATATATATATATATAATGCATGTCTTCGCCCTACCGCAGCCCCTTCGGCATAATAGTATAATGGCCCCTTCGGGCATTATAATTATCGTATACCAGCTGATCAGGTGGTTTCTGTATATAAAGCCTGCCCTTTTCCCCTTCCCATGAAATGATGTCGTACATGTATATACGTATGCAATGTATGATAATCTTTGTAAAACATTAAAAGACCCCCTTTGGAGCAACCTTTAGTTCAAAACGGGAACTTCTTCCCCTTTTTTAAAGATGGGAACTTCTTCCCCTTTTCATTTGTCTCCTTCGAGACTCAAAAATCAAATATGAAATGCATATGAATAAAGAAACCTTATGAATATCCCCTTCGGGTTTTAGACATCATTATGAAAGCGTACAACCTATGGATGCCCCTTCGGGACTTAAGAAGCCAAAGGATTCAGGATATGAATAACACCAATATAAGCATAGGGACATGAGCTCCTACATCTAGGAGTGGATTCATTATGGATATCATTACTCTTCGCACTTGTCATAGATCATGCCAAAATGAAAGAAAGTATGGCCTTAACATACCTGGAAGCTTACCTCTCGACTTTCCAACCTACTTCCTGTCTCACAATCTACATATAAAACCATTCGTACTATCATTAGGCTCATTGGGATATGCTTGTCTTAAGCCTTTAATTAAAATTCTTTTAGAATCTGCCGAAATTTGGGCAGCATCTCTTCTGTTTATATGCCTAGCCCGAAATCGCAATCCAGCAACTAACAACAATAACAACAATACCAACATCAACAACAATATTATCAATACCAATCTACTCCATAAATATCCCACACAATGTTTTATCCAATTTCTCAACCCATAAATTCATTATATGATCATATAATAACTTTTCTTCCATAAATAAGCTTAAATCAATATTTATAAGGGAAGATTCGTACCTCACTTCCACTAGAACCTCTATCTCCGCAATATTCACCTTGAATCCAAGCCACATTTTGCCACAATACGATTTTATAATCACAACTATACGCTGTTCAGCATTAAATTTGGAGATTTCACTTAATTTACGCTAAAATTCTATGGACGGAAGTTAGGGGATTGTTATAGAGAGGTTAGGATATTTTGAGAGGTGTTTGGATGAAAAATGAGGGGTAAAACCCCTTTTTTAAGCTTCTAGAGTCGGTTCGGGTACTATAGCACCCGGTTACTATAGCAGTGCGGCTACTGCACTATCAACTTAACTTGTAACTTGCATAATTTTCTACTCCGATATCATATCGATAAGTGGTTTGTCGCGTTGGAAACTAGACTCGGCGAATTTCATTTTAGGATTTTGAAACACCTTAAAACTCCTAATATACTAGGAGATATACCCCTCCAAATTTGACCCAAAAATTTTGTTCAAAATTCTACCGATTTTCAAATTTTCGACAAACTTATTTTCTTCGATTTTTTAGTCCCAGAATCTTCCTAAACTCTCCATATGTGATATTTATCATTAATCATACTTGATAATAGTCATGTCCTTTGGTTCCAAGGTTGTCCTTCCCGGTTACGACTTACAAGATCGTAATTCATCCTTTACTCATACAATATACTTAATAATGCTTCGTTCTTCATAATCCAAAGTTGTTTTACTTAGCCATAGCTCAACATACTTACGTTCAAATTTAATAAGTACTTCTTCGACGGTACGGGATGTAACAAGTTAGACTTTGATTAGCGAAACGTATGTATTGTGTAGAATTGATGGGAGAAAGCATGATTAGGTCTTCAGACATGGTGTTTTGGTTGGATACTTGCTAGGTTGGTATGACTTCTGATTTTGTGGGCTCGTCCCCATTACTTTATGTATTGAAATATGAGTTGTAGTTGTACTCATGGCGATTCGGGACGGATTTCTATTAGGTTGATTGTTGTTGATGGTGGCTTATTGCCCTGTTATTGTGATTAGACTTATTGCTTAAATGGTCATGTTGTACTCAGTTCTCTCTTATTGTGACATATATTATCGAAGAAAGGAAGGATAATGAGTTTAGGGTTAAATTGTGATATAAAGTTATGACAGTACATAGATGAAAACTTGATCTATGATTTATTGTTGATGATAATATATAGAAAATTGAAGCTTCTTAGTGATACAAGACTTAGTTATGAGGCGTACTTGCTATATGAGGAAGTAAAGAGGGACACAGACTCTTATGTTAGTTGAGACGGTTTGTATGATTCATTTCATAGTTGAGTTGATCCAAGTCTTGATATGACTTGTAGCTTTGTGACTTGTACCCTCACGGTTGCTTTATTGATTTGCATTGATTTACCACGTTTACACTCATTTATGCATTCATACACTCATACATGGTTCGGAAACGATTCATGAAAAACTGGTGGCATGATGCCTTGTGTTTGACATTGATAATGCTAATTGTTCATAGTCCCTACATACTAATGAACTGGAATACGTTGAGACATACATTGTGATGTGAAATTAGGGAAAAATTTAATATAATCTTCTTGTTGCACTTGTGATGCTATTTGATACATGGTACTTGATGAATTGATCATTGAGAGTGATGTGACAGTGTTGCTATACATATGAAAAGGCACATTTGACTGAGGGTGAGGATGTGGCCTAGTTGTGAGCTCGTGGTCCGAGGTTCGTTCCGAAAACGAGTGGTACATGATGTGGATCCGCGACCGAGGTTCTTTCCCGGCGGAGGATTTATGGCTCGGTCCGAGGAGTGGATCCGGAACGAGGGTACATGGAAACCATGGGTCTCACACGCAGGTCATGACTACTGAGATATGACATCAGTAGCATGTGTGTACAGTGTGTATTTGGCTAGTGCATTGCATTACATTGCATTGCACATCATCATATTTTGCATTGCACATCATCACATTTTATTCTGCATTATTATATGCTCGTTTGTTTCTGATTTTGGTATGGATGTTGAATGCCTATTGTAATATAATGATAACTATTGACTGAGTTAAATTGTGGATTAGTGACCCTACCTAGGGAAGGAACTTGGGCTTGTGATTATCATGTGAGATTATTGAAACTTGACAGCTTGCGGTTTAGAAGCTTCATCTTAGGCTATGACTCTGTTATGGAATATTCTGTGACTTGGATTTAAGTATTAAGTGCCTATCTGTTTATCTTGTTGATTTAATACTTATATGCGTGAACTAATCTTAGTCGGCCTATGATGCTTACCGGTACATATTGTTTGTACTGATACTACCTTGCTGCACCCTTTTTGAGTACAGATTGTGTTCCAGAGATTTTATCCAGACTACATCTGTAGCATGAAGTTAGTTTGCTCGATCAGATCCAAGGGTGAGCTTCTATCCATGCCATGCCACCTGAAGATCTGTCTTTTTAGATGTCTATTTTTATTCCAGACATAATTTGTTATTATAGTTAAGATATGCTTCATTCTATAGACATTGTTGGTAGAGTCCTTGTACGATGACTTTCAGATCTTGGGGGTGTAATTGTCACGACCCAACCCCGTAGGCCGTGACTAGTGCCCGAGCTGGGCACTCGTACGCACCCATCAACCATAATCGTCCTACTAATAGCATAAGCCTAGGCGAAGGTAAGTCGTCGCCCCAAAGCTGACATATATATACATATATACATATATACATAACGGACGTAAGCCGGTAAGGCTATCAAAACATAAGAACACAAACCATACAAATACAACTGTACAGAACTCGCCCACAACCCACACGTATATGTCTACAGACCTCTACGAGTCATAACAGAACCATATGATGAGACAGGGCCCCGCCGTACCCATGAACATACATATATACAAATAACAGAAGTGTCTGTACCAAAAATACAGGCTCCGGATCAAGGGAGCACTCCAAACCGCGGAATAGATGTCCTAGGCTGACGGACCGCCAGAACGTACGCATGTACACCGCGGCATGAAATGCAGCCCCCGAAGAAAGGGGTCGATGCGAATATGTACCGAGTATGTAAAGCAGAAAGACGGGAAACAGGTTCATAATCGAAATAGGGGTTACAGGCACAAATGTAATAACCAGATAACCACTTGCCCTTTGAAGTATTTATCATGCATATACATATGTCGGTAAGTAAAACCATACCATAATCATGTCATCATATCCTCGTACATATTTACCGTACCCGGCCCTCTAATGAGGGACTCGGTGAGTAAAATAATCGTATAAACATATAGCGTATCCCGGCCCTCTAGAGAGGGACTCGGTAAATGAAATCATCATATGCATGTCAATTATCGGAAATCATATGCGAATTACGTAAAAACATGAATAATAATCAGAAGGCCAGAATACTTACTTCTGAACATAAATCATACATATCAAAAACATATATCATATGCGGTCCATAATGGGACCCGACGGACGGAACGTGGTCGCCCCTCCTGCCTTGGGCGCCACAACTCATCATACTTTGGAAGTTTTGCATATCTCCGAACACATCCTCCGTATCACACCATAATTCAGAACTCATCATACTTCGTATCATATCATATATCGAAATTCATCATACTTCGGAAAACTCATCATACTTCGGAATTTAACAAATGCGCACGATACATACCGGCCCGGGACTCGGCGAAGGAATTAACAATAATGTGCACGAGCAGAATCGTGGGAATTATATGCAATTTAAAATATTTATAACCATATGCAATGTAAACATTTACAAAGACTTAACGAATTAATCCAGGCAAATCATTATTTACCAATTAGGACAATAGTCCAATCACGTTTCTTCCGAATGCCACTCGGGCACATATCAAACCGAACTTTAAGGGTCATAACTTCGCATCGGAATCATATACACAACAATTCTCATTTCATACTCGTTAAATAAGTAAGAAATCACACTCGGAGGTTAAAACGATAATCACACTAAGCCTTTTTCGGAAAATCGTTAGGTCTAAGCATGGAAAAATCTCGAGCCCAAGGATAGGTGTCAAACCAAATCCGAGCCCGCCTATGAAAGTTGGGGATGTTATTCATTATGGAACCTCCTCTGAGTGTTCCGAGCGATCCGAGCCCGTTTATGAAAGTTACGGGTGTTCGTAGTTGCGGGATCTTCAAGAACAAAATTATTCATGTAACACTTGAAAAGTCCAATCATATAAAAACATAAGAACTCTAATCTGACTACATTAAGAGGGCCAAATTTAAGAGGAGATTAAGAAGCGTATACAAGCTCGGATCGTAAGAATAGAATCACCCCGAGGCTCATATCATAACCTACTTGACACTAGGACATGCCAAAGAAAGAAAGGTAAGCTCTACATACCTCGTTTGCTTCCTTAGCTAATCCAAACTCAGGCCTCGGCTCCCCAAGGTCTACACAACGTCAATAAGTATCAACCATTAGCTATCAGCATTTAGGAATTCAATTCCAAACTATTACTCAATTCTACAGAAATTCAGGCAAAGACCTCCCCCTATAAATACAACAACCCCGAGAATTCAACTCGGCCAATTTGTCAACCACAATACCAACAACCATTCTAACAACGTTCAAACACACTTTAAACAATTCGCACAACATTCCAAATGGCCAAGCCAACTTACTACATCACCCGAAACTTCCCAATTTCCATAGGGACAACATCAACACGTTTCTTCCTTCCAAATTCGTAAACTATATCGACAATCCACACATTAACAACATTATCTTCACAAATTCAAGAAACTATAATAAGATCACATTGGCTACTAAAACAGCCCATAACCACTACAACATTAACTTGAATCATCAAACTTTCATTTTACATCATAGAATTCATAACGACGACAACCAAAATACTAGATAACATTAGTTCATTCCTTGCACACCAAATGTACCCCTAGTCACGGCCCAACCTCAACTCCAACATTTTATGAGTTTCATTCATTCTACACATTACAACAACACACAAACATGCTAAATACAATTAATTCATAACTCTAACTCTAACACACCACTACATGCACACGGCCAAACACACACACACGACTACACTTCAACATCCATATTTTCATGAATTTCATTCATTCCTACAAGCTACAACATACACAACCCATCCATAACATATGAAAAATAAGATTGAATCATACCTCTTCAACTTAATTCTTCAAGTTGGCTATGAGTTGCGCTTTGAACCAACGCTCGTTCTTACTACTCCAACGGCTCCACCACGTTGTTATGCACCTTCTAAGGAGTAGAATTGCTAGAGAGAATTATTTTTTTTTCTTCACTTTTTCTTGGTCTTGCTCGACTCCAAGCTTGGCCGAATGGCCTTTCTATTTTTTCTCTCCCACTTTCTTGAAATTTCTAGAGGTAAGAATGATGAAGCATGAAATAATTCTCATCTTAATACAAATATATAAAACATCCATGTGGCCATGTCCCACACCTCATATGGCCGGCCACGTGGCTATATTTTCATGAAATATCAACTTCCAAAAATTCACTTTTGGCCCCAAATTTTTTTTTTACGAGATGTCTAACTTTCCATAATCCACTTTTAACTCCAAATTCCTTAATATTTCATGCCAATAAAATCATAAGCAACTCGTGCCTTGAAATAAATCATGGTTAAATTTCTCTACTTCGTATCCCGGAATCCTCTTGTCCTTAACGTATCATAGTTAGCTCGGATTATCCCGACGTACAAAATACGGGATATAACATCCTTCCCCCCTTTAGAACATTCGTCCTCGAATGTTCAACTAGTCTTACGAGGTCTTATAAGGATCTCGGGGGTTTCGTTTGGTACTATAGTTTGCAGTCTCAACTACCACTTATTTCTTCTTCTTCATTTTCTCTTCAGCGTTTTCGAGTCCTCACTTCCCTGTTATTATTCCACCATAGTACCTCGACCCACGCCACGTCTTCGGTACGCAACCTCCTTACCTTACGAACAATGCAATCATGTCCAATACATTTCGGGTTGAACTTTTCCTTTTTGTCTAATTTCATTACGCCTTTCATGGGTGAAGTCTCCAAGCATTTCCACTTGTGAGATTCACTCCCTTTTAAAAGAGCCCGCTAGTTCCGGTCGCCTTGCTGAATTCATCTTATAATCCCCTTTACCCAACTCGTAACATTCTAGGCACGTCGTCTCGTGTTATTTCTTTATCTCTAATTCAAACCCTTCTGTTATCTCTTTGCCCAGATCTTGCTCCTAACCTTTCGGTTATACACGACGTTGTCACCTTTTCGTGAATATACGAAGGTGCCCAGATTAGCCCAAGACGTATCTTAACGTCGCTTTACTAACCCTTATGTCCTACCTTGTCTTCCCTTTTCTCGTCTTACAACCGGTATCAGGGTAGATTTTTGGTCCACCCCTAGCCATGTCCTATTCGGCCTTAGTACCACTCTACCTCAAAAATTTTCATAACCCGTCTTTCCATCCTTCCTTAACGTATCCGGGACCTCGTAACCATCTCGTCTTTACTGAATTCAAACTTTCCTCATTAACTGCTCGCTCGATCTCATTCTTAGCATATAGATGTTTATAGATGACATAGCCACTCTTGTGCGACTTATATAAAGCGTTTTCAATCTTGGTTACGGTCTTTCCTTTTTCTAGTTCACTCTGCCCCACATACTCCTTCCGTACCAACATTCGCTAGTAGCCTGTTTTGTCATGCTCCTTTTTCTTCCTTTTCTTACTTTTTACTTTAGGGTTTGCTATCATTGGCAAACAATTCCGTTGCCTACATCTTAACCTCTAATTCTGCACAGTGGCGTTATCTTTCACACTGCCTCCGTAAGTTGCTTGTCACTTTCTTTATCGTATTCTTTCACTCCTGTAAGCATCCACCTTCTAAGGTCGTATCATTTAAGATCTTCCACGACTAATTCCCGGTATTATCTCAATTACCCTCCTAACTTCAACCTCTTTTGCCAGCTTTCGGATCTTATTGACTTGCCTCGGCTGGGAGCTTACCCGTAGCCCCAACATCCTATCCAGGATATCGCAGTGTCGATTGTGTCCAGTTTACATTTGCATGCCTCGCACTCGCTTCCCCCCTTTAGGGGTGTACTTATACTATTACCCGATTATACTTTGCCCTATGTCTATATTTCCAGTTTCAAGCCGGCGGTATTTTGATTCCGATGTTTTGAACCTCTGACCTCCCGTCTATTCACTTTCTTCCCTTTCCACATATCATTGCATTCGAACTTTCCAGACTTAACCTGTGGTAAAAACAACATTAGCTTGCCTTATAACATTTGCGCCATCCATATACTGTTTCTCACTTAAGCTTCATTACCCTGTTCACTTAATGCCTTCTCTATATCGCCCCGTTGGTTGCCGGAATACACATATCCGCTAATTTGACTATATGTGGGACACTACACGCACACGTAGGCATATAGTTGCTACCGTCTCCCTTACAAAATATTTCCAAACACTATTTAAACTCACCCCAATTCCAAAGCCATGATGCATCTCCTTCCTTTTTACCGGTCTAATCTGCCTCGTTCTATGTGACCACTTAGGGTTCCGGCCCACTCCGTACACTCTAACTTCCCTTGGATTACTCTAGCTTCTCATTTGCCTCTCACGCCTGAATTTGTGAGACTTTCAGAAAACTTCCCAGAGGGTCACCCATCCTAAAATTTCTCTCACTCCAGCACGCTTAACCTCGGAACTCTGATGAAATGCGATGCTTTAATGTTAGTCCGATAACGTTCACCTCACCGCATGACCTTCAGCACACCACCTGGAGTAAATCAAGTCTTAATGTATTTCAAAACGCCCGCATGACACAATTACTATTTTACCCTCTTCGATCCTCCGTATTCACTTTTCGTCTACGGATACGACTACCTTCCGTCCTCGACTTCCAGATCCACTATAGTGATGAGCACACCTTAATCGCCATGACTTACGAATATTCGACTATCGGCCCTTAAATTTCTTCTTACCGCTATTAAGTAACAATCGTACAACAAATACACATACATAGAACAAATTCCAATAAATACCCATATACCGTAGATCCGGTGGGCTATAGGGGCGAAGTGTACTCCCTCGTCATCCCCCTCATCCGAATCCGAGGAATATAGGCCGACGGCACCGACGGCCGTGGATAAGGGGCTAGAATAATCCGTAAAGCTCACCGAGGAGGCTGGCCAACATCTCCACCATGAGCGACCGGCAATTCCGAGCCCCCGCCGAGTATATGGATCCAGATAGTCATACCGCCCTCCGAGTGGTCCTCCTTACCTGGGGTCGAGGACTTCAGAATCGTCGACGGATCCTAAGGATGGCCTCGAGAATAACTAGGGCTCCTCCCGCCACCGAGGTCCCGAGGGATACTTCGTGGGCCTTCTTAACCCCATAGTGCTCTTCATCTCCGTCAATCACGAGCGTCGTTGTCGGCAACCCCGTAAAGTTATGACTAAGTGCCGCGAGTCAACCCAAACACGTTCATCAAATCCGAATCACACACGGTTTATACGTACACAAATATCAAACGCCCTCGTATTATATCAAACGTCTACACATCTCAAACACAACCATATATACATCGAAGGATATCATATGGCGCAACGGCCCAAAACATATACAAATGCAAGTCGACAAGGTCGCTCCGGGTGGGATCGCTCGTAACATATAACACACAAAAACACCCTGCATGTAAGTAGGCACAACCCACATATATGTCCATAGACCTTAAATGTACAAATAATCATGAGGAATCCCCGCCGCAGAACAAACCAATACCTATGCCGAACGAATATATACCAAAATGTGGCTCCGAAATAAGGGAGCACTCCAAATGCCAGAGAAAGGGTGTCCTAGGCTCCTCGGATCACCGAACCGTGCGTCCGTACGGGCATGAAACGCCTTCGAGAAAGTATGTACCGAGTATGCAAAGGAGGATACAAGAACAAATCCGAGTCATAATGGAAACAAGTACGGTGCATATCCAAAATATCAAAATGTTTATTTTCAAAATACAAGTCATGCCCCGCACGTGTCACGACCCAACCCCGCAGCCGTGACTAGTGCCCGAGTTGGCACCCAAACGCAATCTTCATACAAATATCAAACGCTACCTCAAACACATCTCAAACTCAAACACATATATATGTACATATATCGAAAGCCGATAAGGCTATCAGTCGGGCGGCTCACCGGCCCAAAACATATAATATACAAACACACACCTCGTACGGTAGGCACACAACCCACATATACATCTACAGCCTCTAAACAAACCAACAATCATATGACGGGACACCCCGCCGTACCCCCGAACACACACACATGTATGCACGAACGAGTATATACCAAGATATAGGCTCCGGATAAAAGGAGCACTCCAACTCACAGATAGGTCTCCTAAATCGGCGGTCGCCAACCGGTCGTCCGTACCCGGCGGCATGAAACGCAGCAAACACGAAATATGTACCGAGTATGTAAAGCAAATCCGAATCACACTCGAAACCGAAGTATAGAAAGTAAGTACATTTCAAACGCCAAATGTTTATTTTCAAAATAAAAACATGCAAAAGTAAGTACGTAAAAAATATGGTCGCCCGCCCGTCGATGGCGCCATAACACAACATAACACCGAAGGTTTCAAATCTCCGTACAACCCCGAACGCAACACATCATCACAACACATCATAAGCCATATCACAAAGATAACTCCATAAACGGAACCCGCCCTATGGCGAGGTCGCGGGAACCGTAACACAAAGATAACTCCGAATGTATCACAAGGCGCACGACAACAAAACCGGAACCGGCGAACGATGTACCAACAAACCGCACGAGCAGAGTCGTGAGTAACCATATGCATAAAATCATTATCATGAGTTCAAAAAGTAAGTAAAATGATCATACTTGGGAATCGGAAAATCGTTATACCAAACTCTTCCAAACGTCTTCGAAATGCACAAAAGAAGGTCGCGGGACCCACGGACGAGGTCAACCCGAGCCGGCCCGCCATGGAAAACATATCATCACACACAACCTCCCAAACGAGGCAATCCGAGCCCTTAGCCGAAAGTTATGAGCGTTCGTAGTTTCAACATCGTTAAGAATAGAATTCTTTTGAAAACCAAGTTTTTATGCAACTTTAAATTCAATTTTTCCAACAACATCAAAAACCAATATTTTCTTACATCAACCTACGAATACCAAAAGACAAACGCGAATCATAGACATGCTCGATTACGAGAATAGAATTTCGAGGCTAGTATCATAGCCTATATTAAACTAAGACATGCCAAAAGAAAGAAGGGTTAAGCTTTACATACCTCGCTTGTACAACAACGGTAATCCAAATCAAACTTATATCTCGAATTCTCCAAGATCTACATGACATATAAATACCAACGTCAACCATAAGCATTTAGAAGTTCATTTCCAACTAACACATAATCCTACGGAAAATTGGGCAGCACTTCCTCTATAAATGGACCAACCCCGAGAATTCAACTCGGCCAAATTCAACAACACAACAATACCAACAATCATTCTAGCAATATCCATAATCAATTCAAACACATTCGAGCATTAACAATCTTTCTCCGCACACCCCAACCACATTCCAATTATGCTTATTACGACTACATACTTACAAACCAACATGAAATCAAACTAACACATATTCAATTATCAATCCAAAACCAATCAAACAACATTCAAGAACTCTTTAAACAACTCACACAATATTTCCAACAATCCAACCAATGTTCCATTTCACCCGAAATGGTCCCCAAACCCGAGAACCTTAACTCTAACACACTCCTCGATTTCAAATTGTGATTTATTTCAACAATCCACTAACCATGTCATTTCCATAGACATGAAAATTACACTACATACACAAAATCTTCCAAATCAGCCCATAATACTTACAATACCAATTTGAGTCATTAAACTCTTATTTTCAACATAGAATCTACATAACAACAACAACCAAAATTCCAAGAAAACTAACTCATTTCTTAACACATACAAAAGGCCATATTCAACACCCATATATGTATACTATGATTTTCATTCCTTTCAACACTCCACAATAACCAAATATGCTACATAAAGCTTAGTTCATCACTTATAACATAGCACACACATGCACGACCAACACACACACACACGGCCTCAACTTCAAATTGCCATATCTCATGAATTTCATCCATATCAACATACAACAACACACATAAACTCTTCATAACTCATAAAACATGATTAGAATTTACCTTTCTTCACAACCCTTCAATTTGTCCAAAGTTGGCCAAGGACGAAAACGATCAATCCAACGCTCGAAACAACAACTCCACGTTATTCACCACCCTCAAATTAGTAGGTTTACTTAGAGAAATAATTTTTCAAGGCTAGTTCTTGGTCTTGATTTTTGGGAACTATGGCCGAATGGTTATGGTGTTGCTCTCCAAGTTTCTTGATTTTTTTCTAAGTCTTGAAATGGTGATGAAACGGTCCCTTTGTCATCTCTCCTTACATATAATAGCCAACCACGTGGCCATGGCCCACCCCTAAGGTGGCCGGCCACATGGCCATGTCTTACTCCCTCCATTTTTTTCAATAATTGCTTCTCTTAATTCCATCTTTGGTCCCAAACTTTCTTAATTGTTTCCATACCAATAACATCATACATACTTAGGTCACACAAGGTCACACGTCCCGACTTCGCAGGTCTTAACCCTAACTTTTCATAGTTAACCCGAATCGTCCCGTCGTTCAAAATACGGGATGTGACCACTGCTCGTCATCGGCGCCATAACATCAAGATAACATACAAATCTCCGTATCCCCGTCACATATCATAACACAAGATAACGCCATACACAAGATAACACCAAATATAAGCCGAACCCCACCCTCTACAACCATAACACAAGATAACACCGGAGCATAACAAAGTGCGCACGACAACAGACCGTCGGCGAAAGATACAATGTAATGCACGAACGTAGTCGTGAGTAACCATATGCATAAAATCATTATCATAGACTCAAATGATAAGTAAAATGATCATACTTGGAAATCTAATAATAACCAAATCAAATTCTTTCAAAAGTCATCGAATTGCAAAAAGGAGAGTCGCGGGACCCACGGACAGGTGTCGACCCGAGCCGGGCCCGCCTATGAAAAACATACTCATCATACGCCATACAATCTCCTACGAACATATCGAGGCAATCCGAGCCTTTCTGTGAAAGTTACGGTCGTTCGTAGTTATGAAATTCTTTTAAAAACGAAACTTTTTATGCAACAATTGAAATTCAAATATTCCAAAAACATAAGGGCCAATATTTCATCATATCAAGCATACGAATTCCAAGAAATTAATAAGAGTTATAAATATGCTCGGATTGCGCGAATAGAATTTTCTCGAGGTTCGTGTCATAGCCTATTTGTAACTAAGGCATGCCAAAAGAAGGAAGGGCTGAGCTTTACATACCTCGTCCGCTCTCGAAGCTAATCCAACTCAAGCTAATGCCAACCTACGACTCGGACTCCCCAAGATCTACATAACGTCAACGGATATCAAATATTAGCTATAGCCATTTAGGCATTTAATTCCAAATTAGCACTTAATTCTACAGAAATTTGGGCAGCATTTCCCCTGTAAATAGGCCAACCCCGAGAATTTAACTCGGCCAAATCAACAACAACAACATCAACAACCAACCTAGAAACATCAATAATCACTCCGAAAGGCAATATAACATTAGTAACTTTCTTTTACATCATTCAACCACTTTCAATATATCCAATTCAACGGCTTACATTCAAGCCAATATCAACGCTCATACATTCAAATACTAACCCGAACCCATACCAACAATATTCAAGGACATTTCAAACAATTCATACAACATTTTCAACAATCCAACAATTGCTCCAATTTACCCGAAAATAGTCCCAAACCCGAGAACCTCAACTATAACACACTTCTGACTTCCGAATCATGATTTGCATCAACAATCCACACTATAACGATGTCATTCTCATAAATATACAAATTACATCAAATGCACAATAACCTTCAAATCGGCTCATACAATTACAACATCAATCTTGAGTCATTAAACTCTCATTTCCAACATAGAATTCATAACGACAACATTCAAAATTCCAAATAGAATTAATTCATTCTTGTCATATAATATGACTTATATTCGGCCAACACTACACATATACATATATTGATGATTCTCATTCTTTTCTTCACACTACACAACTAAACATGCTACATAAAATCATTTCACAATCTCAACACAACCCACACACCTACACGGCCAAACCTCATACACACGGCCTCAACTCCAACATACTATATTTCATGAATTTCCTCCATTTTAACATACTACAACATGCATACATCATTCATAACACATAAAACATGATTAAATCTTACCTTTCTTCTTCAACTTCACAACTAGGCTAGGTTTGCGATTTACAAAACGGATGGTTTGATGACCCAAACAACACTTCCACACTACTTAGGGACCTCCAATTAGTGGATTTGCACCAAGGAAATATTTATGGGATGGCTAAAATTGGACTTGGTTTTCTTGGTCTTGGCCGAGAGCCTCTTGCTCATCCAAGGTTCTTATCTTTTTTTTTTCTAAGTGTTGAATGAAGATGAATGACTTAGAAGTCACCTTTTATGCTAATATAAGACTTATACATGTGTCCCATGGCCCACACATGTGTTGGACCAATTAAAATTGGCCACAAAATGTGTGGGAGCCACTCTCACACCACACGGCCAACATGGCTCCACATGCATGATTTCCAACTTCCAATTATTCCACTTTTGGTCCCAAATTTTCCTAAATGTCCCATGCCAATAAATTCATGAACAACTTATGAATTAAAATAAAATCGAAGGTCAAAAGTCCCGACTTTGTATCCCGGAATGGTTTTGTCTCTAATTTATCATAGTTAAACCGGATTGTCCCAATGTACAAAATACGGGATATAACAGTCAGAAGTGGTCTTCCCTAGACTCTGTTTCTATCGCCCGATCTAAGACAGAAGAAAGGCCATTGATTCCTAAATGCCCCAGCCTCTTCCCCGTTTATAAGTGTGGCCGGCTTCACACCATAAACAACACTCGCCGGACACGGTCTGTAGACATTCCGAGGACGAACCGCTCTGATACCACTTTTGTCACGACCCAACCCCGTCGGCCGTGACTAGTGCCCGAGCTGGGCACTCGTACGCACCCATCAACCATAATCGTCCTACTAATAGCATAAGCCTAGGCGAAGGTAAGTCGTCGCCCCAAAGCTGACATATATATATACATATACATAACGACGTAAGCCGGTAAGGCTATCAAAACATAAGAACACAAACCATACAAATACAACGTACGAACTCGCCCACAACCCACACGTATATGTCTACGTACCTAAGAGTCATAACAAACCATATGACGGGACAGTGGCCCCGCCGTACCCATGAACATACATATATACAAATAATGTAGTGTTCGTACCAAAAGTCAGCTCCGGATCAAGGGGAGCACTCCAAACCGTTTTAATAGATGTCCTAGGCCGACGGACCACCGAACGTACACATGTACCGCGCGCACGAAACGCGCCCCCGTAAGAAAGGGGGGTCGAATATATGTACTGAGTATGTAAAGCAGGAAAGACAGTAAACAGGTTCATAATCGAAATAGGGTTACAGGCACAAATGTAATAACAAGATAACCACTTGCCCTTTGAAGTATTTATCATGCATATACATATGTCGGTAAGTAAAACCATACCATAATCATGTCATCATATCCTCGTACATATTTACCGTACCCGGCCCTCTAATGAGGGACTCGGTGAGTAAAATCATCGTATAAACATATAGCGTGTCCCGGCCCTCTAGTGAGGGACTCGGTAAATGAAATCATGATATGCATGTCAATTATCGGAAATCATATACGACGTAAAAAAGCATGAATAATAATCGAAGGCGAGAATACTTACTTCGAACATAAATCATGCATATCAAAAACATATATCATATGCGGTCCATAATGGGACCCGGCGGACGTAACGTGGTCGCCCTCCGCCTTGGGCGCCACAACTCATCATACTTCGAAAGTTTTGCATATCTCCGAACACATCCTCCGTATCACATCATAATTTAGAACTCATCATACTTCGTATCATATCATATATCGAAACTCATCATACTTCGAAAAACTCATCATACTTCGAAATTTAACAAATGCGCACGATACATATCGGCCCGGACTCGCGAAGGAATTAATAATAATGTGCACGAGCAAGTAATCGTGGGAATTATATGAAATTTAAAATATTTATAACCATATGCAATGTAAACATTTACAAAGACTTAACAAATTAATCCAGGCAAATCATTATTTACCAATTAGGACAATAGTCCAATCACGTTTCTTCCGAATGCCACTCGGGCACCTATCAAACCGAACTTTAAGGGTCATAACTTCGCATCGGAATCATATACACAAAAATTCTCATTTCAGACTCGTTAAATAAGTAAGAAATCACACTCGGGGGTTAAAACGATAATCACACTAAGCCTTTTTCGGAAAATCGTTAGGTCTAAGCATGGAAAAATCTCAAGCCCACGGATAGGTGTCAAACCAAATCCGAGCCCGCCTATGAAAGTTGGGGATGTTATTCATTAAGGAACCTCGTATGAGCGTTCCGGAGCGATCCGAGCCCGTTTATGAAAGTTACGGGTGTTCGTAGTTGCGGGATCTTCAAGAACAAAATTATTCATGTAACACTTGAAAAGTCCAATCATATAAAAACATAAGAACTCTAATCCGACTACATTAAGAGGGCCAACTTTAAGAGGAGATTAAGAAGTGTATACAAGCTCGAATCGTAAGAATAGAATCACCCCGAGGCTCATATCATAACCTACTCGACACTAGGACATGCCAAAGAAAGAAAGGTAAGCTCTACATACCTCGTTTGCTTCCTTAGCTAATCCAAACTCAGGCCTCGGCTCCCCAAGGTCTACACAACGTCAATAAGTATCAACCATTAGCTATAAGCATTTAGGAATTCAATTCTAAACTATTACTCAATTCTACAGAAATTCGGGCAGCACCTCCCCGATAAATACAACAACCCCGAGAATTCAACTCGGCCAATTTGTCAACCACAATACCAACAACCATTCTAACAACATTGAAACACACTTTAAACAATTCGCACAACATTCCAAATGGCCAAGCCAACTTACTACATCACCCGAAACTTCCCAATTTCCATAGGGACAACATCAACACGTTTGTTCCTTCCAAATTCGTAAACTATATCGACAATCCACACATTAACAACATTATCTTCACAAATTCAAGAAACTATAATAAGATCACATTGGCTACTAAAACAGCCCATAACCACTACAACATTAACTTAAATCATCAAACTTTCATTTTACATCATAGAATTCATAACGACGACAACCAAAATACTAGATAACATTAGTTCATTCCTTGCACACCAAACAGCCCCTAGTCACGGCCCAACCTCAACTCCAACATTTTATGAGTTTCATTCATTCTACACATTACAACAACACACAAACATGCTAAATACAATTAATTCATCACTCTAATACACCACTACATGCACACGGCCAAACACACACACACGACTACACTTCAACATCCATATTTTCATGAATTTCATTCATTCCTACAAGCTATAACATACACAACCCATCCATAACATATGAAAAATAAGATTGAATCATACCTCTTCCACTTAATTCTTCAAGTTGGCTATGAGTTGCGCTTTGAACCAACGCTCGTTCTTACTACTCCAACGACTCCACCACGTTGTTATGCACCTTCTAAGGAGTAGAATTGCTAGAGAGAATTATTTTTTTTCTTCACTTTTTCTTGGTCTTGCTTGGCTCCAAGCTTGGCCGAATGGCCTTTCTATTTTTTCTCTCCCACTTTCTTGAAATTTCTAGAGGTAAGAATGATGAAGCATGAAATAATTCTCATCTTAATACACATATATAAAACATCCATGTGGCCATGTCCCACACCTCATGTGGCCGGCCACATGGCTATATTTTTCATGAAATATCAACTTTCAAAAATTCACTTTTGGCCCCAAATTTTTTTTCATGAGATGTCTAACTTTCCATAATCCACTTTTAACTCCAAATTCCTTAATATTTCATGCCAATAAAATCATAAGCAACTCGTGCCTTGAGATAAATCGTGGTTAAAAATCTCTACTTCGTATCCCGAAATCCTCTTGTCCTTAACGTATCATAGTTAGCTCGGATTATCCCGACGTACAAAATACGGGATATAACAGTAATAGTTAAGACTTCCGCATTTATATCATCTATTATTTATGACTTATTTTATTTATTTATTCATTCACATGATCATTGATTGCTTAGTATAAAGGATTAAAGACGTTAAAATTGGCTAATGATTAATGGGTTAATGGGTAAGGGTTCGCCTACTAGTGATAATAAGGTAGGTGCCCGCACAATCGGTAATTAGGGTCGTGTCGACTAGTCAGCTAAAGAATCAAAAATCTTTATATTAAATTGGTCGTATGGGCTATGAAGGGGAATCCATCCAAGAGATGTTCAACAGATTTACCAATATAACCAATGAACTAGACTCTCTAGGTGTGAATATTCTTCAATCTAAGAGAATTAAAAAATCGCTTGATATTCCATCAGACTTCTGGGAAAACAAAGTTAATACCATAACGGAGGCTAAAGACCTAGATACAATGACCATAGAAGACCTCATGGCAAAAATAAAAACCTGTGAGATAAGGAAGCTCCAGGCACATAAAAATACTCCATCAACCAAAGATGTGGGCCTGGTCCTTGCAGTACCCACATCAAGAACATCAAAGAAGAAGACATGGCGCTGCTCACCAGAAGTTTCAAAAAATTTATTAGAATAAGGGGATTTATAAATAGAAGAAGTTCCTCAAGATCAAAAAGACATGATAGACGCAATCAAGATGGATGCTTCATATGTGAAGTATGGATCATTTTGTTAAGGACTGCATAATAGAAGAGGAAGAAGAAAGGAGGACTAAACTCAATAAAAGGAAGGAACATGTCCCTAGGAATAGGATGAGCACGAGCAAGTAGATCAGATTGTAATAAAAACCCTGGCTGCTATGGGAAGTTCCTGAAGCGACGCTGAAGATAAGAGAGAAAATCCCAATAAATCTCTAGATGCACTAGAAGATTCGGGTGTAGATGATACACTTGCACTCATGGCCAAGATAGATTCAGACTCAGGTAATAATAAATCTGAAGTAACATACACTAACACAAAACATGAGATTCACACCTACAGAAGATAAAAACTAGAAAGTGTGACTCATATTTCCATTAGCGTATTCAAAGACCTCAACTCCATGAAAAGGAGATTAGCAAACACACATGGCAATCTTGAAACAGAGATTAAGAGTTCGGAAGAGCACACAAAGAACCTGGAATCTATGAACGAATTCTTCAAGAACTAGGTTCTCACTTTAAACAAAGAAAACTCCGAGTAATCACCTGAGAAAGAACAATGTCTGATGGCATCTACAAAAAACTCAACATAAATCTAGGACACTCAAGGAAATCCTACTAAGTGCAAGGGCCAACCTACATATGGAGAATGAAATGGACAAGGCGCTCCAGGAAGAGGTAAGCAAAACCACAGAGGAGGTAAAAAGGACTCTTCAATGGAATAGGTCCTCAGAAGCTTTAAAGTCCTTGAATGAAAACTTTAGCAGAAATAGGCAGTGCTTGGGATTCAAAAGAACCAACACTCTATATAATCCCAGAAGCAAATTTATATTAGTCTTACACAATCAACTATGTACTTATTGTGGGAACAACAAACACTATAGGGATATGTGCCCACATAACATTATAGCCATGGAATTAAATATTCAAAAGATATTAGAAACAAGGCATCTAGTCCTCCCAGATAAAACACAAAACACCATAGATGGAGTGGACGAAATTCTACCTATCACACCTCTAGTCAATGGAACCCAAAGATCCACGGGTTCCTAGAAAGTATCATTGATCAGAATGCATAGGCCTGAGTGAGAGGATACAAGAACATGCTTGGGTGGTCTACGCATATAGCACTTAAAGGAATAAATCCTCTCACCAAACGCCTAGTACAGAGGAAGCTTGGAAACTACACAACATTCACTAATGAAAAAGAAGGAGATCAGTCTTGATAGAGACATACTATAAAAGAATGCACCAAGACCTGTCTTTCCAAATGTCATCACCGGGAACCTGGTGTATAGGAGATAGAGTAGTAGGATGAGCCATGAAGAAACAACCATAAAGTCATCTCAATGTGTGTGAGAAGTAGGAAATCTGCAGCAGATATAACAAAAGCAGACCCGCATAGACTTATGATAATCTAATACTTCCAGAGAAGCCACTTGGAGGAATTTGTTCTTCGAAGGATATTAAATATACACTAGGAAAACCTACAAAAGAACACCCATAAAAAAACTGGTCCTAAAAGGGGTGTTGAAGAACCAAGGAATGATATTTGCCTACATTGATAGAAGAAGTGGCCAAATAGGAAAAATTGGAATACAAACTGAATACAAATGATTTCTCCTCCAATTGGTTATGAAAAGAGAGTGACTGAGATAGATCTAAGTGAAGCAATATTGTTAAGTAGCTGTTGTCTCAATGATCAAGAGCTTTACATTGAAGTTTTGATGATTTGACAAATAATGAACTCGAGATAATCAGCAGGAGATATAAGGAGGAATTCATTTGAAGAACCAATTATCCAATCAGAGCTCCAAAGGACTAAGCGAAGTAGTCACAAAGATTCTGAAGAACTGCTCAAAAGAACAGTTCCTTATGCAACTTGTTATATCCCGCCTTTTTGCATAATCGGAAAATTCGCAATAATTGTGATTTATGAGAAAGGAGGCCATGTTTGAATTTTTCTTAGTAGGTGTGTGGCGGATATGGAAGCTTGAATGCGGAAACGTTGGAAAAGGCGTAAGGGCAAAATTGGAATTTTGGAAATGTGTTTCGGAAATTACAAAACGAGATTTTAATGAATTGGGCTCAAAATAAAATAAGAAAAAAAAATTAAGGCCCAATTTGTGGGTGGCCGGCCAACATGCTTTGGCCCAAGCCCACCAATTAGTCATGTGACTAATTATATTAAGAGATAAGGCCTTAAGAAACTTCAAGAAAAATCAAGCAAAAAACAAGAACAAAACAAGAAGGGCAATCGGCCAAAGAGAAAGAGAAGGAGAAA
>NW_026713296.1:0-28406 GCF_029784015.1 Lycium ferocissimum | reverse complement strand
GGCGGGGAATGGCCCCTTTTTTTTTTTCTTCTTTCTTTTTTTTGCTTTCTTTCTCCCTTGTTAAAATATGACCCCCCTTCTCTTATATATATATATTGCATGCATGTGAGGGGCACATGCCTCTCTCTAGATTTTTTCTTTTCTTTTTCCCCTTCCTTTATTTCTAGAATTTTCTTATTTTCCATGGCAAAGATGACTTAATTTTTGTCTTCATTTTCATTTCATTTTTCTAGAAATTTCTTGAAATAACAAAGAAGACTTAATTGTATTCCTATGTACACTTTAGCCCTCATAAAAAAAATGTGAGCATACACCTACATATGCTACATTTTCGGCCAACATGGCCATTCCATGAATTTTTCTAGAACATCATAAATTCTCATTTACCCTTAGACTTTCCATTAAAATTGCCATGATGCCATTTGCAAATTTCCCTTTTTGCCCTTAACCTTTCCCAATATTTCCATACTAATAATAGTCATAAATAATATTTATAACAACTCGTCCATTAAAATAATTTAGAAAATGGTCTCGCCTTAACTTTCCACGACGACCTTGGAATTTCCAAACGTACAATATACGGGCTATAACAACGTAGTGGCGGGCCCATTGTGACGGACGTCCTACCGGCTAACGACGAAATGATGAGGACCGAACCTATTAAATGCTAAGTGAAACCCTTTTATTTCCCATTCTTTCACTAACATTTCCTAAGAACTTTTAAGGCGAATTGAGGGGATTCTTGGCTGATTCCTCTTGAGGGTAAGTTCCCTAAGCTTGAATTCTTTATTTTATATTCCTTAGGCATGAATCCATGATAGAAAATTCATATAACTTAAGAAGGAAGATGGGTTTTGATGCCTATTTCAGAAAATGAGGATTTTTCTAATCTAATCATGGAATTAGATGATTTAGTAAATAATAGGCTTGAATCTTCCATTTATGTTGATGAAATTGAAGGTTTAAAAGTTAGGGTTTATACCCAAATTGGGGGTTTGGATTTGATTAATGAATTGACCATTTCTTGAGTTATTTTAGCAATTGTTTAGTAGGATTGAACTCCTAGAATGTTGAATTACATATTTTACTTCTGAGATACCAGTTTTAACCTTGTAGGCCTGTTTTCCCTTTCTCCGTAGTTGAATTTGATTCAAAAGATAAGTATAGCAATATGGGTGTTGTTCTTCCTTGTTTCTAATATAGAACTCGATTATGCATAGACTTTGAGTGTTTAGAGGTGCTATGAAAGGGCAAGGCAAAGGCGTGATTATTTGTGGCTCCTGCTCGGCTACCCGGTAGGTTACGACTTACCTTATGGTTAAACTTTGGTTAGTAAAGCATATGTAGAGTTAGTGATTGTCGAAGACAGCATGTTGCACCTTTGGGTATGAAGTTGGGATAGATTACCTAGGTTGGTACTGTTGTTTGATTGTGGGCTTGTCGCCTTGCTGTGATATATTGGCTTGTTGCCACGTGTGTGATATTAGACTTGATACTTAGTCATCCTATCATGATTGTGAAATTGCTATCCCTCACTTATTGGGTATTATGTTGGATAGAGGAAGGAACTTGACTTGTTACTGATATCGAGAGATGTGTCCATATGTGGCACGATTGATTTAATATGTAGTCATCATTCATTGATATTATGCAGTGTACTCATTCTCATCTTTCATGATACCCTGATATAAGCTGAGCTTGATATTGTTGTTGATTATGGCTTGTTTCCCTGTTATGATCTATTGGCTTGTTGTGTGATACTAGTCGTGATACTAAGTGACTTATTCATGGTTGTGAAACCGTGTCTCTCATTTATTGGCTATTGATTTGTAAAGAGAAAGAAATGGATATTGACTTTGATATTGGGATTTGTCCATGTGTGGCACGATTTTCATTGATATGCTCTTGTTGGCATTGATATCATGCATGCATTCATACTCATATATTGGACCGGGTTGCACGTACCACAACATATATTGGATCGGGTTGCACGTTCCTCAACATATATTGGATCGGTTTGTACGCCGCAGCAGGTACATGAACTTCGCGGGTCCCCCACGGGTCATGACTGTCGAGGCATGGAGATATTCCGCCCAGAGCATGTGTGTATCATTTCATTGCATTGTATCGGTCATGCATTCCTATTTCATTCACTCATACATCGGATTCTGGTTATGGTTATTTATTGTATTGTACAGTGCGCGTGGACATTGACTTCGTGGTTGATTACTGATTTGAGATCGCCGTACGCCTGATTAATACATTCTTGGGGATTGATGGACTCAAGGAGTAGAGACTTTCTCCTAGGCTATGACTTAAGGTTATGGAGTACTATTGTTGGTTGTACTAGTGTTTGTGGTTATTTTGAGGAATCGTTGGAAAGAGGAAGGCAGACTTGTGTTTAGGTGTACATGGGCATAGACATTCGTAGATCTTATAATGAGATGGTCCAGAGAATCGTAGCACAGTATGTGAGTGCGTCCCTATTGTATTTGATGACATAAAGTCTTATTAGTTGTTCCTTGTTTAATTGAGCTCCAGAGAATCAAGCGTTATGAGTCTTCCATTCATATTCAGTTGTCCTTTCATGTGATATCATTTGTATCGTATCAAACTTTCTATAAATATACTGTCATGTCCTTTATGTAATCTCGTATATGTGATATTCAGCTTCATGTAGTACAGGGCCCTTCGGGTCTAGTATGAATGACAATTTCCATTATGAAAGCAGTATGTATGTTCTAAGTGCATCAGTAAACTAGTTTCTCAATTGAACAGTATTATAAGTGTCACGACCCAACCCGATGAGCCATGACGGGAGTCTGACCTCAAGCGACCAAACACCCCTAAACACTTATCTGAAACATGCTGAACATCAATAGCCCATAAATGGTACAAACTAATTCATAAAGAGGAAACATCCGAACTCTGTACAATCTGCATATATCTATACAACATGAGGAAGAACAGTGCAAGCCAACTAGGCTGCTATATATACTGTACACAAAATAATATAAGCCGATAAGGCTACGTCATACGACTACTACATACTGGCCCATCTACGGACCTCTCTTTGGAATGGAAGGCTGTAGAAAGGACGGGACGAGGGCCGTCGTGCCCGTCTATATATATCTCAAAAGAATGGCCTACCATAGTGGCGCAACTCGGATCGAATGGAGTGCAACGATCGGCTGGCTTGGATAAGGGTCCTACTAAGCTGGACCACCTCCCTGTCTACTTGTACCTGCGGGCATGAACGCAGCCCCCCGAGCAACGGGGAGTCAGTACGGATAATGTACTGAATATGTAAAGCATAAAGACAACATGTATATATGTATAGAAATCATAAATAAGATCTGATCTCATAAGCTAAAATGACTATACGCATAAATACGCGCGAACTAGTATGCATACGCATCGACTAAATCTGTATGTCGGGAAGTATGGACATGCATATATATATATATATATATATATATATGTATATATATATATATATATATATATATATAGTACACGCCTATCGTTGTCACACACACTCACCCCCGTCAAGTGTGCCTTTCCCACGGGCGAAAGTGAATGCATAGTACAAAGGCTGAACGACGAGGATTCTTAAAACAATAAAATGACGAGTTTGCCTCTCATGGGCCTTACTGGACTCATACTACTAGGACAAGAAATCACAAGTTCTAAGTATGGGGAATACCATAGTCGGGGTACGGGAACATCAAAACTGTATTTCTCTTAGTACTTATAAGAATAGAGTAATATGGAAACTCTCTTACTCGTTATCGGTTCATACCATAGGATCATGCTAAAATGAAAGGAAGGGAAAACCTTAACATACCTTGACGTATATCAAATCGCCCAACTTCTACTTCTTGAACTTGTAAATCTACGATTAAGATATCATAAGCCTTAATTAGGCTACTTGCTTTGCTTACTAATCATCCCCAAGCACGTATAAAGCTTAACGAATCATAGACGACCACCTCCTTTATAAGTTTACAATGATAGCGCCTATATATATCCAAATACACGTAAATCCATCCCTAATCATTTCTTTAAAATAGTCTCATTCCACTACCTTACCCTTCATCAATCTATCACTTCCACAAATACCCTTTCTTTACCTAAAATCACTAAAGCTCTTGATAGCAAACTCAAATACAAGGGTAGGAATCATTTACATACCTTGAGGGGTCAAGAATCCCAAGAATCACTTTAACATCAACTCCCTAAGCTTCCCATTCTTAGAGAAACCCTAGAAATAACCTTTTTCTTCACAAGCTCGGGTTTACGGGGTTCGGGTCTTGTCAAATTGTCATGACCCAACCCCGTAGGCACAACTAGTGCGAAGCGGGGCACCGTACACACCCGTTAAAACGGAAACAACATACAAACAGCTTATACATATACAAAGATCGGACGTCAGACCATAGCTAGCATAACCGGATTACGCCATACGAGAAAAGTGAAACGTACGCCCCAAAAACTGTCACAAATATATATATATATATATATATATATATATATATATATATATATATATATATATATATATATTCTATCATAACTTTCGAGCGGATAATATCACACATGTAAGGGTAAGGCTATCATAGTATAGGGGGACGTCCAAATCACAATTCACACAGACACAACCGAACAGTGATTACCCACAACCCACACATATATCTACAAACATCTACGAGTAACAACAAAACCATATGATGGGACAGGGCCCCGCCGTACCCATGAATAGTCATATACATATGCATCGAAAGAGTTACGTACCAATACATAGGCTCTGAACAAGGGAGCGCTCCCAAAATAGGCGAATGGAAAGCCTAAGGCTGTCGGATCATCACAACGAGTATCGGCACAACGGGCGAAACGCGACCCCGAAGAAAGGGGGTCGGTACGAAATATGTGCAGAAGTATGCAAAGCATGAAATATAGTAAACAGGATCATAATCGGAACAAGAAGTACAGAAAATAAATGCAAAATCCAGAATACCAAAATACTTACTTATCAAAACACAAATCATGCATGGGGGCTCAGGGAATATGGTCGCCCGCCCGTCACTGGCGCCATAACATATCATACTCCGGAAGGTTTCAAATCTCCGTAACCCAACATATCACATAACACATCATAACGCCATAACACATCATAACACCAGAATATACACGGTACCCGTCCCTCTACAGCGAGGGCTCGGCGAAGCCGGACACATCATACTCCGGAATATAACATAGTGCGCACGATAACATAACTGGCCCGGGACTCGGCGAAAGATATAACAACCATATGCACGAGCAGAGTCGTGGGAGACTATACGCAGTTTAAAACATTCCAAAAAATCCATAGAATAGTCAAAACGAACTATCATTTAAAACCAAGAGATAGTCAAATCAAGTTTCCCCCGAATGTCACTCGGGAACATATCAAATATAACTTTTGAAATCATGGTTACGTTTCAAAGCCATATGGACTAGCTTATGGAAATCGAGAACATAATCGTCATTACAGACTCGATAGGTAAGTAAGTAATCGACGCTCGAGGGTTAAGACGATAGTCATGCTATGTTCCTTCAAAAGTCGTTAGAACTATACAAAGGAAAGTCGCGGGACCCACGGACGAGCGTCAACCCAATCCGAGCCCGCCTTTATGGAAAGTATAGTCATTATACGCTACGAGCCTTCTACGAGCATATCGAGGCGATCCGGTTAAATCTACGAAAGTTACGGCCTTTTTTTTGATATAGAACCTTTAGAAACAAAACTTTTTATGCAAACTTTGAAATCCAATCATACCAAAGACAAAAAGACCATAGTTCGACTGAATTAGGAATAGTAACATCAAGAAGCAAATGAGAATTGTAGACATGCCAAAAGAAAGAAAGAAAGAAAGGGTGAGCTTTACATACCTGTTCAACCTCCTATTAGCTACGCGTATTCGTCCGAACTCATAAATCTACATTTAAAGGGATTCATGCTACGTTAGTCTCTTTATTTCACACTTGTTCTAAATTTCAAACCAAACCATTCTATATTCTGTTGAAAATCGGGCAACATCTCCCCTGTTTATATGCCTAGCCCGAATTCTCAATTCAGTAACCAACAACATCAACAACAATACCAATAGTATTAACATCATTTCCATTACCGACGTATGCCATAAAACAGCCCGCACACTATTTTCTAAATTTCTAAACCAACCAAATTTGCGATATAACTATTTAATAATTTTATTTTCGTAAAGGAGTCGGAATTCATATGAACAACATCAATAACAACAGCCTTCACATTTTAAAAGTTAAATACATTTATTTTCCTCCAAAATTCTCTTCAAATCTCCTTCCATAATTCACAACACCAACAAACGAATTTATCAGGCTATTCCCTCCGTGCTAATCCGTTAAAATTCTAAATAAACTAGTTAACAATGAAAAGGAACCGTAATCATACCTTAATCATGCATCCCCCACGTTATCACTCTTCTCCTTGGTTGATTTTTAGCTCAAATTGAAGACAACGCAAAGGTACAACACTTTTTCTCTTCATGGGCTTCGGAATTCGGGGCTCGATTTTGGTCAAAATTGGTTTTTCTTCTCTCAAGGCTCTCTCTCTCTCTTTCCAGAATTTTCTGGTGTTCTTGGTCTGATAAATGAGAGGAAAGGGCTGAAATTTTACTTAAATAGGCATGGGTCATGGGCCTAACTCGATTGGGCCCGATTTGGGCCTAGCCCACTGACCTTTCCGCCTTAAAACGTCCATATCGCCTTATCTCGATGTCACCTGTGGGTCCACGACCTATGGTTGAAAAGATAATTCAATTATATAAATCTTCTATCTTTGGTGTTTTTCCAAATTCTAAACTTATAATATCGTTTCTGCCACTCGAAGTCAGATCACCCGAAAACGTTACTTAAAAATATTTGTTTGGAGGACTTCCACTTTGATTTGGCTCAAGGGCCCTTCTTGAGTTATGTTTAACTTCACATACGTGATTCATATAAATTGTCGCATGTCCCAAAAAAATCTCAATGTGTCGCATGTCAATTTTTAAGCACGTTAATAAGGACCTTCCAATTGGTTGGAAAACTAGAAGAAAATATTTTTTTTGATCACTATTCATGGTCACCAATTTTTGGTGCCATGGCCGAATACTCCCCTTTGGTTGTTCTTCATATTTCTCTAAGTTTCTAGAGTGATAAAATGATGAAAAATGTGTAGCTTGTCATCTAATGTGCACATATATAATTCATCCAAATGTCCCATGGCCCACACATGGCTTGTGTTATATCCCGTATTTTGTACGTCGGGATAATCCGGGTTAACTACGATAAGTTGGGGACAAGACTATCCCGAGATATGAAGTAGAGACTTTTGTATATTGTAAAGGCTTAAGTTGTGTATTGTTTTATTGGCATGGAAATGTTAAGGAAATATTTGGGGT
Source organism: Lycium ferocissimum (assembly GCF_029784015.1). NCBI lineage: Eukaryota > Viridiplantae > Streptophyta > Magnoliopsida > Solanales > Solanaceae > Lycium > Lycium ferocissimum. The sequence goes on along the minus strand of NW_026713296.1, from coordinate 20,943 downwards.
CAAATTCCATTTTTGGAAAGTATTCTATTTTTGGAAAGTTGAAAATTCAACACAAAAAAAAAAAAAAAAAAGGAAAAATAAGGGGCCATGTGGCCGGCTTGACTTGGGGGTGGGCCATGGCCACATGGTTGGCTAATATTTGCAATAAAAGATGACTTAAGGGATTATTTTCATCATCTTCATCACTTAGAATTTTCAAGAAGCTTGGAGAAAACAAAAGAAGAGAGAAAGAGAGGGAGAAATTCGGCCAACACAAGAAAAAGCAAGACCAAGATTTGGCCATCAAAAAAAATTATTCCTTCAAGCAAACTTGCTAATTCAAGGGTGCTTAGTAACGTGGAGTTGTTGTTTCAAGCGATAGATTACTCGTTTTCTTCATCCACCACTTTAGGCGAGTTGAGAAGTTGAAGAAGAAAGGTGAGTTCTAGTCTTGTTTTATGTGTTATGAATGGTTTATATGTGTTGTAGTATGATAAAAAAGGAAGAAATTCATGATAGAAGTTGAGTCAAGTTGGGCCGTGTGGAAGGTGTTTGGCCGTGTGTATATGTTGTGTTTATAGTAATGAATTAATTTTAGTTAGCATGTTTTGATAGTTGTTGTGTGAAGAAAAGAATGAAAATCATCTTTATGTGTGGAAGTGGTGTTGGCCGTATGGTCCCCTTTGTGTAGTTGGGAATGAACAAATTATCGTTAGCGTTTTAGTTGTCGTCGTTATGGATTCTATGATGAAAAATGCAAGTTTAATGACTCAAAGTGATGTTGTGTTGGTTATGGGTTGGTTTGGAAGTTAATGTGAATTTTATGTAATTTTTGTATTTATGAGAATTGCGTTGTTAATGTGCGGATTAATGGTGTAAGTTATGAATTTGGAAGAGAAGAATGGGTTTGGTGTTGTTCTCGGGTTTGGAAAGAAATTCGGGTGAGTTGGAGCTTTGTTTGGGTTGTTTGAAAAATTTTGTGAATTGTTTAAAACGTGCTTGAATGTTGTTTGAATGGTTTGGATTAATAATCGAATGTATAAACGTTGATATTGGTTTGAATGTGAGTATTTGAAGTGAGCTTATTGGAATACTATGAATGTTGTTGAGTCATGTAAAGAAGTGTATTTAATGTTAGAATGCATTTTTGAATTGATTGTTGATGTTGTAGCTTGGTTGTTGGTTTGGTTGTGTTGAATTTGGCCGAGTTGAATTCTCGGGGTGTTGTATTTATAGAAAATCTTTATGAAATTTCGTAAAGTTTGATGTCCGTTTGGGATTGAATGCCTAATGCCTAAATGTTTATGGCTAATGATTGGTATATTAGTGTTATGTAGATCTTGGAGGGCCCGAGACTTGAGAGCTAGCTTAGTTTGAGAGCGGACAAGGTATGCGAAGCCTATTCCTTCTTTCTTTTGGCATGTCCTAGAATTAATTAGGTTATGACACGAACCTCGGGTAACTCCACTCTCGAGATCCGAGCTCATATGTGCGTCTTATTCATTTACGAAGATTTACTCCCTTAATGTAGCCTAACTAAGGTCTTTATGTTTTCATTTAGTGGAATTTCAAAGGTTTTGTAAAGAATTTTGCTTTTAAAGATTCTGAAACTACGAACGCTCATAACTTTCGTAGACGAGCTCGGATCGCCCCGAAATTTTCGTAGGGGATTCCATAAGGTATAACATCCCCTAACCCCCATAAGCGGGCTCGTATGGGGTCGGCACCCCTCCGTGGGTCCCGCGACTTTTCTATGGTTGTCCTTAGTGACTTTTGGGAAAGACTTAGTACTACTTCTACCTTAACTCCCGAGTATGGATTTCTTATTATTTAATGAGTTTATGATTATGATTTTTATGCTATGATTGCTCGCGACTCTGCTCGTGCATTTCGTTGTATCCTTCGCCGCGTCCCGGGCCGGTTATGTTCGTGCGCACTTTGATATATTCCGGAGTATGATGTGTTCCGGTACGCCATGTCCCCTTTAGCGGGTACCCGTGTATATTTGGCGTTAGGGGGGTGTTTCGGCATTATGATGTGATATGATATGTTGGGTGTCGGAGATCTGAAATCTTCTGGAGTATGATATGGTATGGCGCCATCGACGGGCGGGCGACCATCGTTCTAAGAGCCTATGCATGATTCATGTTTTAAACTAAATGTTTTAACATTTTGCATATTGTACTTATTTTCTGTATCTTCTGTTCGATTATGATCCGGTTATTATATTTTCTTGTTTCGCATACTCGGTACATATTTCGTGCGACCCCTTTCTTCGGGGTCCGTTTCATGCCGCGAGTACGGACGCTCGGCTTGGTGATCCACCCGCCTAGGACACCCGTTCTCGACGGGAGTGCTCCTTCGTCGGGAGCCTATACTTTGGTATATATACTTTTGTTGCATACGCATATATTCGTTCGGGGGGTACGGCGGGGCCACAATCCATATGTTTCTGTTACTCTGTTTAGAGGTCTGTAGACATGTATGTGGGTTATGGTTGTGTTTGTACAGTTATGTATGTGTGTGACATATGTTTGGGCGGTCCACCCGCCGCGGCAGCCTAGTCGGCTAGCCTTTGTACATGTTTTGGGGATTCTGTACATTATGACAGCCTCGACGGCTTTTGTGACACCTATTGACAATTATGCGCTAATCTGAGGCTATATGTGATTATCTATGATTAAGCGAGTTAGTATGCTAGTTACGAGTGTCAGGTACGTATGAGTGTCCAATTCGGACACAAGTCACGGCCTACGGGGTTGGGTCGTGACAAAAGTGGTATCAGAGCGGTTCGTCCTCGGAATGTCTACAGACCGTGTCTAGTAGAGTCCTGTTTATCGGTGTGTGTGTGCACCACATCTATAAACGAGGAGGCTACGGACATTTGGGATGCGTCTTTCTTTCGATCTTAGATCGTGCGATAGAGCTGTATTATTAGGATGATTCTGTTCTGACGAATTGTTATGTTTTCAGCGATGCCTCCGAGTAAGGCGACAGCTGCCCAGAAGGGCAAGTTTACTGCAGTAGGAGAGACTAGTCGGGCCGAGAGAGCATTACTAGGGCCCGTGCTCGGCTCGGCGGAGGGTGTGCCCCGATCGGCCGGTTCGCCACCCCATCACCACCGGAGGGGCATGGGGCCGCGGCCGAGCACGGGACGGGGAGGCGGCTCCACCGCCCGCCCCTGAGGTTCGAGTGCCCGAGCCTCTAGCTCCACAGCCTGGGGCGGATAATAGGGCTATGAGGGACGCTGTTCAGCTATTGACCAGACTGGTAGCAGGGCAGGTCCAGAGGCACGGAGCAGAGGATGATTGTTATATCTCGCATTTTGTACGTCGGAATATTTTTAAGTTGTTCGCGACGAATTAGGGACGAGGTTATTTTCCGACTTTGTTATAAGACATAAGTGTTTTATGATTTTATTGGACGGAACTATTAATAAAAATTTGGGGTTAATAGTGGAATTTTGGGGAGTTAGTAGTTCATGAAAAATAAGGCCACATGTAGTGTGGGCCATGGCTACATGTAAGATTAATATATGTAGAGTAAGATGACTTGTTAAGTCATTTTCATTATGTTCATCTTTTGGAAAACTCTAGAAATTTGAAGAAAATTTGGAGGGAAAAGAAAGAAAAAAAAAAGAGGAAAGGAGAGCACATGGCCGGCCATGTGCTTGGCCATGTGCATGGCCATGTGCCTCCACTTATATATATATATATGTGTGTGTGTGATGAAAATAGAAGACAAGGATTCATCATTTTAGGTTCTAGAGAAATCAAGAGAAAGAAAAGAAAAAGAAAGAAAAGAGAGAAAGAGAGTCACGGCCAAGGGTCGGGAGGCTTGCTCTTTGAAGTTGATCATGGAAAAAAATTATTTTTCTTCTAGTTTTTGACTAATTGGGAGGCCCTCTACGACGTGGAATAGTTGTTGGAACAAATCAATCGTTCGTTGTGGCCTTGAAGGGTTCTAGCCGTGGAAAACATGGATGGAAGAAGGTGAGCTTTGAGCTTCTTTTACATGTTTGGTAGGTGTTTATACATGTTGTGATATGTAGAATGAACAAAGTTCATAAAGTTATGGGGTTGTGTTGTGTGTGTGTATATATAGTATAATATGGAAGTGATGAACTAATTTATTTAGCATGTTGGATTGTTTGTATTATGAATGGTTGTGCATGTTGTAATGTGTTGAAATAGATGAAACTCATGAAACCTTGCATGTTGGGGGTGTAGTGAGTATGGTTGGTTGGTGTAGGAAGAACGAATTAAATTGATTTAGTGATCTTGGTTGATTGTGGTGTAGATTCTATGATGAAAATGAGTGTTTGATGATTTAAATTGAAGATAAGATTGTTGTGGGCTGATTTGGAAAATTTATATGAATTTAATGTAGATTCTTGTATTGATGGAAATGATGTTGCTAACATATGGAATTGTTGATATAGTTTATGAATTTGAAAGAGAGAAGTGTGGTTATTGTTTTTATTGGAGCGGAAAGTCTTGAAGGGAAGTAGTATGTTGATTGAATTGTTAGAATGTATCTTGGGTTGATTATTGAAATTGTTAGTATAATTGTTGGCTTTGTTGTTGATAGATTGGCGGGTTGAATTCTAGGATTGTTGTTGATTAAAATTTGCTAAGTTGAAGTTTTGGAGATGGTGTATTTACGAAGTGTCCGAAATTTCGGCGGACAAGTGGTACCTTAAGATTCTATCTCTAAATGCTCTAATCAATGTTTGGTAAACATGACCAAATTGTAGATTTTGGCGGATTTGCAACTTGAATTTGGAATAGCACAAGGAGCGGAAAAAGGTATGTAAGGCTTCACTTTTCTTCTTTGGCATGTCTTAGACATAATAGGCTTGAATAGGAACCTCGGGGATGATCCTATTCCTACAAGTCCGAGATTGAAATTAACCTTTTTTCATTCAGTAGAATTGAATTAATATTTTGCATAAAATGTTGAAAAGTTATCTAAACATCTAGAACTCGCACAAATATGACCCGACTACCTTAAAACTCTCATAAGTGACGTCTTGGAAGGTAACATATGTAAGTTGTGTACGCCACATCATTTGACTCGAGGTGGGCCTTTGTTCCCGGATTTTCTTTATTGCTCCGTTTATCAAACGATAAGTGTTGTAACTATGCTAATGAGAATGTTTCTATGATGATAATGATAACGATGAGGTAAGGAAGAGAATATGTCTATGATGAGTGTAACAAGAAAGATTCCATGACTAAGAGCCTTAAGTCAAGAATCCAATGCAAGTATGAAAGTGTTAAACTAGTCCTTGGTCTTTAATTTTATTCCTTGGTTATGATACTATTTTCTAAGCATTTCAAGCTTATGAACTAACGTTTATGATGTCCATGGTTTCGTTTCAGGTTTTTTTTTTCAATATTATTTTCCGTTGATAGTCCCGCCTTATAATTATCGTTCCTTCAAGGTGATATATGTATATGAGATATGTATATGCACATGGGGTGGGGGAAAGGATACATGGGGAATGGGAAGGAAAACATGTTTCATTGCCACCTGGTCAGCTGGCGTTATCATCCAGGACGCGGGATGCCCGGACGCGGGATATATGGGCGAGCCGACGTATTTCGGCGCTATGTGGGCGAGCCGACGTTGTTCGGTGCTATGACATGATACGATATGCTATGACATGACACGATATGCTATGACATGACACGATACGCCAGGATATGATACGATATGATATGATATGACACGATATGACATGATATGATGCTATATGACATGATATGATATGATGTGATATGATATGATACGACATGATATGATATGATACGATATGATATGATATGTTATGACAAGACACACCATGATATGAGTTCTATGTTCTATGTGTACGAAAAAAGAAACGTTTTTAAAAAAAAAAAACGAGCATGCATGGTGTCCAAACGAAAGGGGTATTCCTATGTACAGGTTATTTCTTTTCCCATTATATATATATATGACCCCATGATATTGTCAATCCTACTCTATGCTCCTGTTTGTATTAATTTCCATGCCTTACATACTCGGTACAACCCATTGTTCGTGCGCGTCCCTTCTTGTGGACGGCTGCGTTCCATGCCGCGCGGTACACCCGCGATGACGCCGAAGATTTTAGTAGAAAGGCTTGTTCCGGTGGGATTGGCGAGCTCCGTTTCCTCCCGGAGTGCGGCCGAGTCGAGAGGGCTATGTTATGACGAGTTGTTCCATGCTAGAGACTTTGCGGGCGATGTCGTGGGTATAAGATGTCGATTATGTCTCTTGCTATGTAGCCGGCGTATTATTATGTGTTGTATTATATGTTTCATAACTGCTGAAGTTTTATTTGATTCGAACAAGATGAAAAGTATGTTTGACTTTACGAAAAAAAAAAATCCGTGTTGTAAGTATGTTATGACTAAAGGCCCGGTATGATTATGAATGTCACGAGTCGGCGGGTTCGCTCGGCCACTAGGTAAGGGTCGGGTGCCCATCACGCCCTAACGAAAATTAGGGTGTGACAAATTGGTATCGGAAACGCAGTTCGTCTGGGGTTGTCTCAGCCAAGTCGTGTCCAGTAGAGTCTTGTTTATGGTGTGTAGCGCGGCACATTTATAAACAGGAGGCTATGGGGCATCTAGGATGGTTACTCTTCTTTCGCCTCTTAGATTGTGCTATAGAGCCAAGTCGTAGGAAATAAGATCCCGGATATTAACCTTTGATTTCGGCAGAAAAGTGGCGTTGACAGACGGAAGCGACTAGCGGTATTGAAAGTTACCAAGCACGCGAGGGTAAGTAAAGGTATGAAAATTATATAATCAAGTATGGTATTGACGTGCGAATGAAATGTGAAGTTGAACATTGAAAAATAAAGTAAGCGAGAAAGTGTAACACGTGTAGTCGTGATGAGCATATGAGGTAAGTCTAATATTTTCAGCCTTTTATGAATATTGAAAGCCTGTGTGGCTATGACACATGATATGACATGATATGTATATATATGATGATGGCCACGTGAGCGGCTGACCTGGGGTATTTCTGCGTGCAGGTTTGGAATAGTGAGAAATACAGAGGAAACTCTGCCGAAATTTTTCTGGAAATAATACGAGAATGAGATATAGGTTTGGAAGATATTTCGAAAAAGTCATGATTATAGCAGCGATGAAAGTTGACTAAGCTGTAAAGTACGGCTGCCCTCTAGGAATAAGTTAGCTGTGGAATGGCTAGTGACATAGGAAATAAGACGTCGGTGGAAATATGGTAGTAAGAAATTTGGAAGGACTTGTGCTACTAGGCGATGATTTAGAAAGGACTGGCAGGTTTGGGTGAAGTGATATAATTATGATAAGCGTAGGAGGAAAAGAAATCGTGACGAATAGGAATGTATCGATCAGATAGCGAGTAAAATGTGCTGTGGGGACGTTTTGAAATCTGGTAAGGCTCCGACGTACTCTAGAATATGTAATGAAGGTTGTGCGGTGAGGTGGACGCGATCATACCGGCATTAACGCACCCGATTTCATTAAAGTCTCAAGGTTAAGCGTGCTGAAGTGAGAGCAATTTCAGGATGGGTGACCCCCCTGGGAAGTTTTCTGAAAATCCTACAAATTCAGATGTAAGGAGCGAATAAGAAATTGGAGTAGTCTAAGAGAGATTAGAGTATGTGGAGCGACCAGAAACCTTAAGAGGATGCGTAGAACGGGCCGAGTCAGGTCGGCGAAGGGAAGGGGTTAATGGAAAGAGAGGAAATAAAAGGAAGCGGAACAACGGTATAGTAATAGGTTAAGACGTGTGTGACGGGGGACACGAGTGCTATAAGTGACGGGACAGGGAAAGGCCAAGTTATAGAAAGACGAGGAACAAGACAGAATGAATGCTAGAAGATGACTGGGATGATACGGATAAAATGTGAACGAATAGAATACGTTTTGAAAATGAGAAAAGGACTATGTAGGAATAGTGTGTTCTGAACAACACAGAGGTAGCATAAGATTTCTCGTGTGCAGAAAAAGAGACAGGCATGAAGGGATAATGGTATAAGCATACCCCTAAAGGGGGGAAGCGGGTGAGAAAAATGCAAGAGTGGGATAAGAACAGTTGATACGGTAGTGTGTTTGATATGAACGCTTGGGCTACAAATGAGACCCTTTACTGAAGTGAGTTAGTAAGGTCGGGAAAGCCGACAATAAGTGGATAAAAGTCCAGATAATGTTTAAGGTAGTGTGAAAAGTTTGCACAGACTTTGAATAATACGACGCCAGAAAATGAATGCGTATGAAGAGAAAGAGTATGACAAGAAAATGGTATTGGGCAGTTTAAGAGATAGTATAAGGGATGGCGATAGCTATGAAAAGGGAGCTCCCCCGATGTACTTACGAGAACGACTAAGATGAACATTCGAGGACGAATGTTCTAAATTGGGGAAGGATGTTATATCTCGCATTTTGTACGTCGGAATATTTTTAAGTTGTTCGCGACGAATTAGGGACGAGGTTATTTTCTGACTTTGTTATAAGACATAAGTGTTTTATGATTTTATGGGACGGAACTATTAATAAAAATTTGGGGTTAATAGTGGAATTTTGGGGAGTTAGTAGTTCATGAAAAATAAGGCCACATGTAGTGTGGGCCATGGCTACATGGAAGATTAATATATGTAGAGTAAGATGACTTGTTAAGTCATTTTCATTATGTTCATCTTTTGGAAAACTCTAGAAATTTGAAGAAAATTTGGAGAGAAAAGAAAGAAAAAAAAGAGAGGAAAGGAGAGCACATGGCCAGCCATGTGCTTGGCCATGTGCATGGACATGTGCCTCCACTTATATATATATATGTGTGTGTGTGTGTGATGAAAATAGAAGACAAGGATTCATCATTTTAGGTTCTAGAGAAATCAAGAGAAAGAAAAGAGAGAAAGAGAGTCACGGCCAAGGGCTGGCCGGACTGCTCTTTGAAGTTGATCATGGAAAAAAATTATTTTTCTTCTAGTTTATGACTAATTGGGAGGCCCTCTACGACGTGGAATAGTTGTTGGAACAAATCAATCGTTCGTTGTGGCCTTGAAGGGTTCTAGCCGTGGAAAACATGGATGGAAGAAGGTGAGCTTTGAGCTTCTTTACATGTTTGGTAGGTGTTTATACATGTTGTGATATGTAGAATGAACAAAGTTCATGAAGTTATGGGGTTGTGTTGTGTGGCCGTGTATATAGTATAATATGGAAGTGATGAACTAATTTATTTAGCATGTTGGATTGCTGTATTATGAATGGTTGTGCATGTTGTAATGTGTTGAAATAGATGAAACTCATGAAACCTTGCATGTTGGGGGTGTAGCCGTGAGTATGGTTGGTTGGTGTAGGAAGAACGAATTAAATTGATTTAGTGATCTTGGTTGATTGTGGTGTAGATTCTATGATGAAAATGAGTGTTTGATGATTTAAATTGAAGATAAGATTGTTGTGGGCTGATTTGGAAAATTTATATGAATTTAATGTAGATTCTTGTATTGATGGAAATGATGTTGCTAACATATGGAATTGTTGATATAGTTTATGAATTTGAAAGAAGTAAGTGGTTATTGTTTTTATTGGGTCGGAAAGTCTTGAAGGGAAGTAGTATGTTGATTGAATTGTTAGAATGTATCTTGGGTTGATTATTGAAATTGTTAGTATAATTGTTGGCTTTGTTGTTGATAGATTGGCCGGGTTGAATTCCCGGATTGTTGTTGATTAAAATTTGCTAAGTTGAAGTTTTGGAGATGGTGTATTTACAGGGGAAGTCTTTAGAAATTTTGGCGGACAAGTGGTACCTTAAGATTCAATCTCTAAATGCTCTAATCAATGTTTGGTAAACATGACCAAATTGTAGATTTTGGCGGATTTGCAACTTGAATTTGGAATAGCACAAGGAGCGGAAAAAGATATGTAAGGCTTCACTTTTCTTCTTTGGCATGTCTTAGACATAATAGGCTTGAATAGGAACCTCGGGGATGATCCTATTCCTACAAGTCCGAGATTGAAATTAACCTTTTTTCATTCAGTAGAATTGAATTAATATTTTGCATAAAATGTTGGAAAGTTATCTGAACATCTAGAACTCGCACAAATATGACCCGACTACCTTAAAACTCTCATAAGTGATGTCTTGGAAGGTAACATATGTAAGTTGTGTACGCCACCTCATTTGACTCGAGGTGGGCCCACATTCCCCGGATTTTCTTTATTGCTCCGTTTATCAAAACGATAAGTGTTGTAACTATGCTAATGAGAATGTTTCTATGATGATAATGATAACGATGAGGTAAGGAAGAGAATATGTCTATGATGAGTGTAACAAGAAAGATTCCATGACTAAGAGCCTTAAGTCAAGAATCCAATGCGAGTATGAAAGTGTTAAACTAGTCCTTGGTCTTTAATTTTATTCCTTGGTTATGATACTATTTTCTAAGCATTTCAAGCATATGAACTAACGTTTATGATGTCCATGGTTTCGTTTCATGTTTTTTTTTTCAATATTATTTTCCGTTGATAGTCCCGCCTTATAATTATCGTTCCTTCAAAGTGATATATGTATATGAGACATGTATATGCACATGGGGTGGGGGAAGGGATACATGGGGAATGGGAAGGGAAACATGTTTCATTGCCACCTGGTCAGCTGGCGTTATCATCCCGGACGCGGGATGCCCGGACGCGGGATATATGGGCGAGCCGACGTATTTCGGCGCTATATGGGCGAGCCGACGTTGTTCGGTGCTATGACATGATACGATATGCTATGACATGACACGATATGCTATGACATGACACGATACGCCGGATATGATACGATATGATATGATATGACACGATATGACATGATATGATGCTATATGACATGATATGATATGATGTGATATGATATGATACGACATGATATGATATGATACGATATGATATGTTATGACAAGACACACCATGATATGAGTTCTATGTTCTATGTCTACGAAAAAGAAACGTTTTTTTTTAAAAAGGAAAGACGAGCATGCATGGTATCCGGCTTGAAAGGGGTATTCCTATGTACAGGTTATTTCTTGTCCCATTATATATATATATGACCCCATGATATTGTCAATCCTACTCTATGCTCCTGTTTGTATTAATTTCCATGCCTTACATACTCGGTACACTGTTCGTACTGACGTCCCTTCTTGTGGACGCTGCGTTCCATGCCGCGCGGTACACCTGGATGAGCCGAAGATTTTAGTAGGTTTGTTCCGGTGGGATTGGCGAGCTCCATTTCCTCGGAGTGCAGGCGGAGTCGGAGGGCTATGTTATGACGGTTGTTCTATGCTAGAGACTTTGCGTGAAACGGTGTCGTGGGTATAAGATGTCGATTATGTCTCATGGCTATGTAAGCCGGTGTATTATTATGTGTTGTATTATAAGTTTCATATGCTACAAGTTTTATTTGATTTGAACAAGAGATGAAAAGTATGTTTGACTTTACGGAAAAAAAAAAATGCATGTTTGTAAGTATGTTATGACTAAAGGCCCGGTATGATTATGAATGTCACAGGAGTCAGCGGGTTCGCTCGGCCCTAGGTAAGGGTCGGGTGCACATCACGCCCTAACGAAAATTAGGGTGTTACAATGATCATGCGGGCGGACGTGACAGTCAGGGGGCTCGTTATTTCTTGACCTGTAATCTGCCAGAGTTCTTCGGGTCAAAGCCCGAGGAGGACCCTCAGGAGTTCATCAGATAGATGCGGCGTACGCTGCGTCTTATCAGGGCTTCCGAGATCGAGTCGGTAGAGTTGGCGTCGTACCGGCTTCATGATATAGCAGCTAACTGGTATGAGTCTTGGGAGCTATCCAGAGGTGAGGGTGCTCCGCCAGCTATCTGGGATGAGTTCGTGGAAGCTTTTATCAGCCATTTCCTACCCCCAGAGACGAGACGAGCCAGGATTCATAGATTTTTACATTTGAGGTAGGGCGGTAGGAGTGTCCGGGAGTACAGCCTGGAGTTTGATTCTCTGGCTAGGTATGCGCCCCATATTGTAGCAGACATGGCTGATAGAGTACACCAGTTTGTTATGGGGCTGGATAGTTACACCATTGACGGTATGGCGATGGCTTCCGGCCCGGGCGGTGTACACGGGTACGAGGGCGTATGCCCGGGGTATGGAGGAGCGGCACGGGCGCCGGCCGACAAGCAGTTATGACGAGCCGGCCAAGAGGGCCAGGGTCGGCCGGGTACTGCGGGATTCTCGGCGGGCGACCTCGGCGAGCGACACGGCGGATATTCCTCCCGGCCCGGCACCGAGTACACCCCCGGCCTACGGGTAGGAGACCCGATAGTGCGGATATTCGGGGAGGCGGGTCGAGCTCCCGGGGCTTTTCGGCTCGCGGGACGGGCAGAGGTTCTGACCAGTCGAGGCCACCCATACCTCGATGCACTTATTGTGGGAGACAGCACCCTGGCTAATGTTACCGAGCCACCGGTGCCTGTTTTACCTGCGGCCGTCAGGGCCACGTGATGAGAGATTGCCCGCTCAGGGGCAGTGCAGGGGGTACGGCTCAGCCTACAGGTTCAGGTGCCGGTTCATCTTCTTCAGTAGCTATGCGCCCTACGGGGCAGGGTATGCCGGCACCAGCGGGCCGTGGTAGAGGTCGCGGCGGAGCCTCCAGTTCCAGCGGTCTATCAAACCGCCTATACGCGCTAGCCGATGAAGACGAGACCAGGAGGCATTACCAGATACGGCTACAGGTACATGAATCCTTACTAGAATTTATATTCTCATATGTGTGTATCTGTGGTATAATTGCTACTTAACAGCGGCAGGGGGAGATCCGAGGGTTGATAGTCAAGTATTTATAAATAATGGTGATTGAGGCGTGTTTATTATTATTACGGATCTGGGAGTCTAGGATGGTAAGTAGTAATATCCCTAGGTGACAAGTGAATATGGAAAATCGAGAAAGGGGCAAAATAGTAATTGTGTTACGAGGGCGTCCGGAAACCCGTCAAGACTTTACTTTACTTCAAATTACATGACGAAGGACATGTGGAAAGGTGAACGCAATTTTACTAATGTTAGAACATCGTATTCCATCAGAGTTCCGAGGTTAAGCGTGTTAGAGTGAGGGAAATTTTAGGGATGGGTGACCCCCCTTGGAAGTTTTTTTGAAAGTCTTACACCCTCAGCTTAAAGAAGCAAATGGGGAGCTAGAGTATTCTAAATGGACCTAGAATATACTAGGCAGGCGGAAACCTTAAGAGGCCGCGTAGGCCGGAGGGGACTAAATCGGGTACAACAAAAGAAGGTGCGTCACGGCGCTAGAATCAGGGCCAGTTTGAATAGTATTTGGGGGATATTTTGTGAGGGAGGTGCTGGCAATTATATATGTGTATAGGTATAGATTAGCGTGTGATACCTTGTGCATGACTATATTAGTGGATATATATTCCGGCAACTAATGCGACGGTATAAGGAAGGCATTAATTGGACAAGGACGACGAAATTCAAGCGAAGAATAATAAGTGGCAGGAATGCCCTGAGGCAAGCCGATATCGTTTTCTTTTACTATAGGGTAGACTTGAGAAGTACATAATGCTTTTTTGGAAAGAGGAAGGAAGTGAGCAGATAAATAGTAAGGGGAAGTTGGAATGTTGAAACAAAAATGCAGTCTGACCGAGAGTAAGAAATGTAGACGTAAGGCGAGTATAATCAGGTAATAAAATAAGTGCACCCCTTAAAGGGGGGAAGCGGATGCGAGGAATGTAAATACCAGATAGAGGCAATCAACACCACAAAATGTTGGATACGGATGCTCAAGCTATAGTCAGGATTCCTTGCCGAGACCAGTTAGCAAACGATCCTAAGAGTTAACAAAAAAAGAGGGGGTGACCCGAGATAATGTACCTATAACATTGCTAGCTGAGCAAGGAGGATCATCAGAAGGTTTAATCAAGTTGATTAGGGCTAATCAGTTACTAAAGGAAGGGTGTGACAAGACTCGGTAAGAAGGGGGAGCCATAACCCGAGATATAGGGGACCTTATTACATGTTCGCAAGGCAAGAAGGGTGCGTGCTAAAGAGGTGGTCTTCTTAAAGTATCGACGGAAAGGAGACGACTTGGGAAGCTGGAGAGGAGTTAAAGAAGAGATACGATCGGCAGATGACGTTGCCCACTATGGCAGTAAAAAGGAACCCCCGAGATCCTTATCCGCCTTTATAAGACTAGTTGAACATTCGAGGACGAATGTTCTAAAGGGGGGAAGGATGTTATATCCCGTATTTTGTACGTCGTGATAATCCGGGTTAACTACGATAAGTTGGGGACAAGACTATCCCGAGATATGAAGTAGAGACTTTTGTATATTGTAAAGGCTTAAGTTGTGTATGGTTTTATTGGCATAGAAATGTTAAGGAAATATTTGGGGTCAAATTCCATTTTTAGAAAGTATTCTATTTTTGGAAAGTTGAAAATTCAACACAAAAAAAAAGAGAAGAAAAGGAAAAATAAGGGGCCATGTGGCCGGCCACCTTGGGGGTGGGCCATGGCCACATGGTTGGCTAATATTTGCAATAAAAGATGACTTAAGGGATTATTTTCATCATCTTCATCACTTAGAATTTTCAAGAAGCTTGGAGAAAACAAAAGAAGAGAGAAAGAGAGGGAGAAATTCGCCAACACAAGAAAAAGCAAGACCAAGATTTGGCCATCAAAAAAAATTATTCCTTCAAGAAAACTTGCTAATTCAAGGGTGCTTAGTAATGTGGAGTTGTTGTTTCAAGCGATAGATTACTTGTTTTCTTCATCCACCACTTTAGGCGAGTTGAGAAGTTGAAAAAGAAAGGTGAGTTCTAGTCTTGTTTTATGTGTTATGAATGGTTTATATGTGTTGTAGTATGATAAAAAAGGAAGAAATTCATGATAGAAGTTGAGTTGAAGTTGGGCCGTGTGGAAGGTGTTTGGCCGTGTGTATATGTTGTGTTTATAGTAATGAATTAATTTTAGTTAGCATGTTTTGATAGTTGTTGTGTGAAGAAAAGAATGAAAATCATCTTTATGTGTGGAAGTGGTGTTGGCCGTATGGTCCCCTTTGTGTAGTTGGGAATGAACAAATTGTCGTTAGCGTTTTAGTTGTCGTCGTTATGGATTCTATGATGGAAAATGTAAGTTTAATGACTCAAAGTGATGTTGTGTTGGTTATGGGTTGGTTTGGAAGTTAATGTGAATTTTATGTAATTTTTGTATTTATGAGAATTGCGTTGTTAATGTGCGGATTAATGGTGTATGTTATGAATTTGGAAGAGAAGAATGGGTTTGGTGTTGTTCTCGGGTTTGGAAAGAAATTCGGGTGAGTTGGAGCTTTGTTTGGGTTGTTTGAAAAATTTTGTGAATTGTTTAAAACGTGTTTGAATGTTGTTTGAATGGTTTGGATTAATAATCGAATGTATAAACGTTGATATTAGATTGAATGTGAGTATTTGAATGTTGTTGAATGTTGTTGGAATATTATGAATGTTGTTGAAGGCATGTAAAAGAACTATTTAATGTTAGAATGCATTTTTGAATTGATTATTGATGTTGTAGTTTGGTTGTTGGTTTGGTTGTTGTTGAATTTGGCCGAGTTGAAATCTCTCGGGTGTGGTGTATTTATAGGGGAAATCTTTATGAAATTTACGTAAAGTTTGATGTCCGTTTGGGATTGAATGCCTAATGCCTAAATGTTTATGGCTAATGATTGGTATATTGGTGTTATGTAGATCTTGGAGTGCCCGAGACTTGAGAGCTAGCTTAGTTTGAGAGCGGACAAGGTATGCGAAGCCTATTCCTTCTTTCTTTTGGCATGTCCTAGAATTAATTAGGTTGTGACACGAACCTCGGGGTAACTCCACGCTCGAGATCCGAGCTCATATGTGCATCTTATTCATTTCTAAAGATTTACTCCCTTAATGTAGCCTAACTAAGGTCTTTATGTTTTCATTTAATGGTATTTCAAAGGTTTTGTAAAGAATTTTGCTTTTAAAGATTCCGAAACTACGAACGCTCATAACTTTTGTAGACGAGCTCGGATCGCCCCGAAACTTTCGTAGGGGATTCCATAAGGTATAACATCCCCTAACCCCCATAAGCGGGCTCGGATGGGGTCGGCACCCGTCCGTGGGTCCCGCGACTTTTCTATGGTTGTCCTTAGTGACTTTTGGGAAAGACTTAGTACTACTTCTACCTCAACTCCCGAGTATGGATTTCTTATTTATTTAATGAGTTTATGATTATGATTTTTATGCATATGATTGCTCATGACTACGCTCGTGCATTTCGTTGTATCCTTCGCCGAGTCCCGGCCGGTTATGTTCGTGCGCACTTTGATATATTCCAGTATGATGTGTTCCGGTACGCCGTGTCCCGCTTTGGCCGGGTGCACCGTATATTTGGCGTTAGGGGTGTTTCGGCATTATGATGTGATATGATATGTCGGGTGTCGGAGATCTGAAATCTTCGGAGGATGTATGATGTGGTATGGCGCCATCGACGGGCGGGCGACCATCGTTCGAAGAGCCTATGCATGATTTATGTTTTTAAACTAAATGTTTTAACATTTTGCATATTGTACTTATTTTCTGTCCGATTATGATCCGGTTATTATATTTTCTTGCTTCGCATACTCAGTACATATTCGGTACTGACCCCCTTTCTTCGGGGGCTGCGTTTCATGCCCGCAGGTACAGACGCTCAGCTTGGTGATCCACCCGCCTAGGACACCCATTCTGCTTTCTGGGAGTGCTCCTTCGTCCGGAGCCTATACTTTGGTATATATACTTTTCTGTTGCATATGCACATATTCGTTCAGGGGTACGGCGGGGCCCTGTCCCGTCATATGTTTCTGTTACTCTGTTTAGAGGTCTGTAGACATGTATGTGGGTTATGGTTGTGTTTGTACAGTTATGTATGTGTGTGACATATGTTTGGGCGGTCCTTTGCCGCGGCGGCCTAGTCGGCTAGCCTTTGTACATGTTTTAGGGATTCTGTACATTATGACAGCCTCGACGGCTTTTGTGACACCTATTGACAATTATGCGCTAATCTGAGGCTATATGTGATTATCTATGATTAAGCGAGTTAGTATGCGAGTTAGTATGCTAGTTACGAGTGTCAGGTACGTATGAGTGTCCAATTCGGACACAAGTCACGGCCTACGGGGTTGGGTCGTGACAGCTTGGATGAATTTAATTTGGCCAAGCCATGGGTGGTACCCCACTCATATGCCACACGGCCACATTGGCCTTTTTTCATGAAATAAATTCTTTCCATAATTAACTTTTGACCCCAAATTTTCCTCAATATTCCGTACCAATAAAATCATAAGCAACTTATGCGTTAAAATAAAATCGAAGGTCAAAAGTCTCTACCTCGCATCCCGGAATAGTCTTGTCCTTAACTTATCATGGTTAGCCCGGATTATCTCAATGTACAAAATACGGGATATAACATCCTTCCCCTTTAGAACATTCGTCCTCGAATGTTAAACTGAAATCTTACGGAGGTCATAAGCACTTCGGGGGAGTCTCTTTCATAACTGTCACATACAGTTCATTAATCAATCAACATAACCCATCTGGGAATTTGGATTACCTGATGACATAGGAAATAGGTAGTTATACGTATTCTCCATCTCTTCCCTGATATTGTTCCGCCACAATACCTTAACGGAGGTTATGTTTTTAGTACGCAATCTTTTCACCTGATGATCCAGCATGGCTATAAGCTGCTCCTCGTAGACTAATTCCTCTGTCACCGGATGTCATCTAGGGAAAATACTGGAAGGGTCGCCCACATTTGCGAAGCATTGACACGCGGAAGATTGGATGCCGCTCCCAATCGGACGGTAGGTCTAATTCCTAAGTAACCTTGCCTACCTACGGACGATGCTGATAAGGTCAAATATACCTCGGACTGAGCTTCTTCTTCCCACCGAATTTAATAACACCCTTGATGGCTGACGCTCTCAGAATTACCCAATCACTAATTTGGAACCCTAAACGTCGTCGTCGATTATCTGCATACGATTCCTGTCGACTCTGAGCTGCTAATGACCACTCACCGAATAGATTTTACCTCATCAATGACTTGCGAACCCTATACGGGCTAATTAACTTAGTTTCACCAACATCGGACCAGCTAATCGGTGAACTGCACTTCCTGCCACACGAAGCCTCGTACGGCTATCTGGATACTAGAATGGTAGCTATTATTATAAGCGAACTCAACCAGTGGCAAAAGATCATCTCGGCTATATCGAAATCAATAACACGGAGCCCACAACATATCCCTTAGCGTGCGGATAGTATGCTCGGTCCGTCCGTCGGTCCCGAGGGTGACATACCGTATCGAGATTCACTTGCGGTTCAATGGTCAGCGTCATTAGTCCTTACATCCTCGTCACTATTTTACCTTTACATTTCGAGTGCTCACTCAACATGACTTTGTTGCTAGTGGGTATAATGGTTATATCCCTTAACTATTCCTCCTAGTTCCTTCCCAGGACTACTTCCGTTGATCCAAAGTATGTATATACGAAATGGTTCCGCACCCTTCGCTATCCTTCACAGTACAACTACACTTATGGCAACTCATAATTCGAGTTCAAACTAAATCCTTGAGCTCTTGCCACAACTATTCCTTTAGCTTTCTACTACAATTTTAAACCTTTATCCCTCAAATCTTACCATACAACCCAAAAGCATAGGGCTACGGAAATTCTTACTCCCTTACGATTCTCTTATAACACAAGTATACGTGTCTTCAATTTCCTTTAATCGGCAATCGTTTGAACTCTAGCTACAAGCTAGTAAATTTTCCCCTCTGGAGCATAAGGACGTCATAATCTCTTTCAAGTCCAATATGTTCTTCCCCCCTTCATTAAGGAGGTCCTAATACATTAATAGTTTTTTTTTTTTGCTATCCATCGTCGTGGTCACTTATCTTGCGAGAGTTAGAAATCTCTTGGCATCGTTGCACGGCCTATTCATTCTTTCCTTTACTTCTCATTCTTCTTTTGTTCCATACTACCACACTCTATCCCTTTCACGCGCCTACCCTCAAATTTTTATCCAAATAGTGCCATGCTTTGCCCGTCGCCTCTCTTGGAGCCTTTACTCCCTCACGTTTCATACTCTTTCACTTTCTCTGACATTTTGGCCCCTTTATCTTCCATCTACTCACTTTCTTTCTTTCCAAATATCATTGTATTAGAACTTCCCGAGCTTAACCTGTAGTGAAAACAAAAGATCAACTTGCCTTATAACATTGGTGCCATTTCATTTTACGTTATATCCCGTGTTTTTGCACATTCGGGAAATTTGGACATAATTGTGATTTGTAAGAATAAGGCCATGCTTTGATTTTATGTGGTGTGCATGTTGTTACTTATGGAAAATATTGACACGAGAACATTGGAGAAGGCCTAAGGGCAAAGTTGGAATTTTAAAAATTTGTTTCGGGAATTTGCGAAAGATGATCCATAAGTAATTGGGCTCAAAAAAAATAAGAGAATTGAGGCCCAAATTTGGAAGGGTGGCCGGCCAAGGCCTTAAGAAATGGCCCAAGCCATGTCATGTGAGGATCATGTGACATTTAAATTAGAAAGGATGACATGTATATATATGTTCATCCTTTGGAATATTCAAGAAAACAAAGGAAAAATAATCAAGAAGAAAAAAGAAAGAGCCTTCGGCTCTAAGAGAGAAAAAAAAAAAAAAAAAAATTTTCTAGCCTTCTACTTCAATCCAAAAATCTTGTTCTTCTTGAATTAGTAACAAGCTCAAGACGCTCTCCGACGTGGTATAATTGGTTAAGCAAGAAAACTACGTTTTCGGCGAGTTGAAATTTGGAGAAAAAAGGTAAGATTTCTATGCTTTTGTGTTATGAAATGAATTTATATGTTATAATGATCGGAATGGAATGAGAATTATGGAATTGTGGTGTGTGGTTGCATGGCGTGCATGTGTGTGAAAAGTGTATGTGGCCGTGTGTGTGTGAGGTTGTATAAATAAGGTGAGTTGAATTTTATGTTGTATTCTAGTTGTAGTTGTGGTGGACTTTATATTGGAAATGAAAGTTGAATGAATTTGGTTGAAGTTGGAAGTGGGGATTATGGCCGTGTGGGGTGGAGATAGAAATGAAAATGGATTAATTTCGTTTAATATGTTAGTTGTGTCGTTGCGGCATTTATGATGTGAATAAGAGTTTAACGACTCAAGTCGGCATTGAAATTGGCATGTATGTTGTTGTGGGAAATTGGGTGTGTCCATATAGTTTTATGTAATTATGAAAGTAAGGGTGAATCAATGTCATTGTTAATGAACGTGGAAGAAGGCAATGCAAATTTTGTAGTTTTGTTGCATTTGTAGAGGTTTTGGATGAATTATGGTTTGATGGAAACCTTGCGTCTTTTGAGTGATAATGAGAAATGTGTCCGAAATGTATTTGAATGGCCTTGTATTAGTAGAGGAATATGAAAACGTTGACATTGGATGAAAGGTGTGAAGTTAGAACGGAAGTTAATGCATTATGTAGAAAGAAAGACTATTTGTGTTAATATGTATTTTTGTTGTGATTCTTGATGTTGTTGTTGGGTTGGTTGTTGCTATTTTGGCCGAGTTTAATTCTCGGGGATGTTGTATTTATAGGGGAGGCGCGGCCGAAATTTCGGTAGACAAGTATGGGTTTGAGATTGAATTCCTAAAGCTTGAATTCACATTTGGCAATTGTGACCATTTGTAGATTTTGGAGCAAACGGGGATTGAATTTGAGCGAACGTAAAGCGCAACTAAGGTATGTAAAGCCTACCTTTTCTTCATTTGGCATGTCCTAGTCATACTAGGTTAAGATCGGAACCTCGGGGATAATTCTGCTCTTGGAAATTCGAGTTTGATTTTGAGTACTATTCATTCAGCGCATTTGAACTATAATC
>NW_026713295.1:0-28366 GCF_029784015.1 Lycium ferocissimum | reverse complement strand
ACCTTAAAATGTATATTTTAATTTCCATATTTTCCGAGTCCAAGACGGGGTGAGGATGCCCTTAGAAAATTCAAAATTAAAAAATCCCGAGAAAATGGCAAAAATTGACGTTTAATTTTTTTTTTTTATAAAATTAACAATTTACAAGAAATTACGAGTTATTTACTTTCTCAAACGTGATTTGAAAGAAGATACACATCCCTTTCCGTCTATATCGGAAAAATTGTTAATTAAAATGACGTATGAATTACGTCTCATTTTGATCGCATTTTTCACGTTTTTAAATATTGCTCGGAACTATGTCAATATTGGGCTCGTTTTAAAGCTTGGATTTTTACTTTACGAGTTTTAATTTTTATTTAGCCTAAATAATTAATATGTTTATCTATATATACATTTATAATATATAGTCTATAAAATAAAAAGGGTGGGGGGGGGGGGGGTTAATTTAAATGTTTTTAAAACTTAAAGGGGGGGTTTCTTTTTAAAAAAAAAGAGGGGTGGAAGTTTATTAAAAATAAACATTCCCACCGCCAACTCTTTCATTCTCACCTCGACTTCTTCCTTCCCATTCTCAGGCAATTTGTTTGTTCATTAGGGTTCCGCCGTCGATGGTCATTTCAGGCCAATCCGCGACTGTTCTTCATCGGATTTTTTAGGGGTTTTGTTTCTTATCACGAGTCCTCGTGATTCCCAGGTCCAATTCCATTAGATTTGTATTTTTTCTTTACCTATTTAGACCCTATTAAGGATGTTACCCTAGGTTTTTTTTTGGTGTTATGGTTGCCATGGGTAGAGCCATGAGCTCTTTGCCACCTTGTGCCCCATAACACTTAAAGAAGAAACCTGAGGGGGAATTCCTACGTGGGTTCGTAGTAGGTATGGTTTGGGCAAATTTTATCTTGATTTTGTACTATGGTACCGTTATAGAGTGGTAATTTTGTTTTATTTATGACAATGCATGCTATCATAATATTTTCTGATTTTAATTTATTCTTTTTGGGTACATTTTTGGGGAATTTTATCTTGTTTTTGTACTATGGTACCATATTAGAGTGGTATTTTTGTTTTATTTCTGACAAGGCATGCTATCATAATATTTTCTGATTTTTTATTTGTTCTTTTTGAGTACATTTAGTTAGATTCTCAGCTGTATTACTGTGACAATGTGAAAATCTGGTTGGAAAAAGTAAGATTGGTACAAATATGCTGAAAATGGGTTTTTTCCTTTAGAAAATTTGAAATTGTTTAGGATAGGGTTTTGGGAATTTGAGGGAATTTCGGTTAAGGGACCAAAGTCTTTCCTTTTCTATCCCTAGCATTTTTTTTTTGCTGGCTATAAATAGATAGTTAATTGTTGGAATAGGGGCGGCTTCTTTTTTGAAAAAAAAATCAGATATACACTTGAGCCTATATACATACACTATATATATACAGTCCAATATACTACTATAAATACTAAGATATCAACAATATAAGACAATACACTACTTATATACACAATATACTACTCCAATATACTAAGATATATTGAGGTGAGGGTCTGTTCTTGGGTTTTGAGGTTGATTGGTGTTTGAAGTTGACTCTAATCCCCTCTTTGATCTTTTGGTTGCCCCAAAGAAAGGTAACTCTTTGTTTCTACCCTATTTACTTTGCTTTGATTATTTAAAATGCTTTTATACTCTATTAGTTAGAAAACTGCCTAAATGTGTTTTATGTGTAATACTGCTTATTAGCTTGCTTCAGTGTTTATGATTCTATTATTGAGATTTTAGTTGGTTTGAAGTTGTTAATGTGACATGTCATTTGATTGTTTATGACTTAGATGGTTTTGATGTCTCTTTGTAGTTAGTTCTTGTGTTTAATGGTGTTAGTAAGGTTTCTAAGGCTTCTTTAAGGTAAAATTAGTTTTGGAAAGATTAAAAATGAAGAAGTAAGGGGGTTTTCTAGTTATAACTCACAGTTTCATCAAGCTTGTTGTTGGTTCCAACCAGGTTTTGAAATCCTGAACCTATTTTTGTGTTATGATACTGCTCTAGTAAGTTTGAATCTTATAATAGCTTTAAAAGGAAAGAACCTCATCATTATTGGTAGAAATCTTGTTCCATTGAAATATCACCTGATCTTTTTGAATTTTTTGTGGTTTTCCTTGAAGATAGTTTTAATAAGGTTGTTCTATTGAGTTTCTTGAAGTTTATATGGTTAAAAGATGCTAGCACTCTTCAGATAGTAACTGTGCTAGTTTAATAGTTCAAAATGGATAAACAGTGTTGTTTTTGCTCATTTTTCTATATATAAATAAAGTTTTCTGAAAGTTCTTCTCTTTAAAAAAAAAATAAGTTCAAAAGGGAGGAAAGTTGTTGTTGTCTAGTATTTGAAAGGTCTGATTACTATAGCTTAGTTTTGATGTTAGAACTTGCCTAAAACTAAAGATGACACACCTAGTTAACTAACACAAGAGTTAAAAGGAACTTGATGCCTGCTGTCCTAAATATTCATAGTAATGTTCAAGCCTAAAAAATAATTAAGTGACTTAAAATCAGGGTTCATGCAAGTTATAACACTTAGTTGACTTATCTTGGCAAATCAGTTTTAAAAATGGACTTAAAATGGATCTGTTTGACCTTATGTCACATTGTGATACAATATTGGTTGCTTGCATTGCCTAAAGTTGCTAGATCCTTTTGCTCTACTTGACTGTCAATGGGATTACCTTTACTTGAATCTGTTTGTTCTTTCATTTTTGTGGTCTGATTCACTCACTCATGTCCTAAGTGCTTTAAAGGTTAAATAATGGTTGTGTTGGGTTGTAGACCTTAAGATGTCAATTAGTTTCATGGTATACATAGTTCGAAAGACTCCACACTAAGGGTTTGACAATCATCCTACCATTTAACACTGCCTAATGTGGCTTTTCATGTGCATTCACCTGTTATTTTGAACAAAGAGGGGTTTGGTTTGTTGCCTATCACTGTGTATTGTTACTATGTCCTCACCTATTGTCTTAAAGTGAAGCCAAGACTAGTGTGTTCCATGTGCCTTTGTTTTGATTCTCATTTATGTCTAAGAAATCACTTAAATGCCATCTAAAATGACCTGCCTAAATGTTTGTCATAAAAAAAAAATGACCTACCGAATTGTCACCTTAACGTGCTTGTCCTCTTACTGTTTAATTGTTTTTGGAATTATCTTGTGTCATGACCCTGCCCTCTTTGTTGTCAGTTTGGTTCTGGGAATGTTTGATGTAACTGGGATATACTAGCTTTGATTTTAAGTGTCCATTTGCCACTTTGAGAATTTGATGCCCCCTTACCTATGTGTTGATGTCTACCAATGCCTAATCTAGCCTATCAATGTATGTCCTTTAAGTCATAAAATACTCTTCAAGTCTACCTACTTGTTTGCTTCTTCACCTTAAGTTGACATAAGTTGATTACTCTATAAACAAACTAAAATCTGTAGTAAAACTGAAGCTCTGAGGTTGATCAACTGTTCCTAACTGTTTGGCACTAAAACTTTGAAAAAAAAATGGTTTTAAAGAACTAACATGTACACTTAGCTTCACTGATTTTTTTTTTAAAGCTGCACTTGAGATCATTTAGCTCATGATAGGTGTGTGAATGTGTTTGATGTTGAGTCTAATATCATGCTTGTTTAGAGGTCCCATGTGTTGTCCCTATTGCTGTTTAACTTATTCCTTACAACCACATCTCTTTGGTCTTGCACTATCTATGTAATTCCCCTTTATTTATAAACCTTGGGCTGCTCATGCCACACTGTCCTGCTTCTCTAAGTCTTTGGCAGTCTTTGTAATTTGTTATATCTCGTCATGGTGTGATTATGCCTTAAGTATCTACTAGAGTCGACTGTTTGCTTGAATTTCATCTAAAGATGTCTTATATGTGATTTGTGTGCATTAAATCCTTCAGATTAGCCTGGATATGGGAGGGTATGCCCTTTTATATGAGGTTTTTCCCCTTATGTCCAGATATATCATCGGTATATTTGGGTATATTTGGTCCTTGTACTTAGAAAAATTGAAAAACAAAAGTATACTAAAAGGTATATCAGTTGTATCACTGTTGCAACTCAACATTAAAAAATGGGGTGACAAGGGTGGTATATTGGTCAATATATCACGTATGTTCTTGTTGGTGCACTTAGGATTATTTGATAAAATTGCTGTTGGGCCTTGGATTGGGCGTAATCTTCAGCCGCATGTGCTTAATTCTTTTTTTTTTTTGGAGATTTGGGCCAATAATGGCCAACTTTGTATCTTTATGTCTCTGATTTATTTTTACTATTGGGTACGCCCAAACGTGATAATGTTATTTAATTTTTTTTGTTGCTTTGCAATAGTAATTAGGAGTTTGGTTTTCAACATTTTAATATTAATCATTGAATATCTACTAATATATATATATATACCCATTTGTATTTCTACCCCCAAATCCGTTGGTGGGCTTCCACGAGGCCCATTAACACCATTAGATCGAGTCAAACAAATACAGAGCGCAAATTGGAGCATACGTTGGATTAATGACCCGAAATTGCATTTTTACTTTCTCTCTTGGGCTTGGTCGGCCCAAGTCCGTCAAACTTTTAGATTTATGCCTTTAAATTATGATTATATGAGCATTAAATTTTAGATTTGGGACCCTTATGTGTAAAACTGTGTGATTGAGTCACTAAAACACTTTTTATACATTAATCGATATTGATACTGAGTAAAATTGAAACAGGACTGCTTTGGACTATGAAAGGACTAAATATGCCTGATTTCGAAAAACCTATGGACTTAAATTGACATTCCTGGAACTTTCTGGGGCTGGACTGATGCGGACTGTTTTGGGACTTTCTTGATTGATTTAATAAAATTGAGACTTGTGCAAAATTTATAAAAAATAGACTAAAACTTGTATAAAATTGGATAATTTAATTAAGTAGATTACGGTTTATATACGAATACTATAGTATGCCAAAATTATTTTATAAAACTATTTTCAATATTTGAAACACTTTTTTCACTACCTTTTTGGGTGGACTTATGTAGAGTCCTACCTAGGCTAAGAGCCTTCGGGTATTAGCCTAGGTGTTCAAGTCCGACACCCACGTTCAATTTTCAGCAAATCTATACTTCGACGATTTCTTAAAAAATGAATTTTTGCATGTAAATGACACTCTTTTATTGTAGAAATCTAGACTTAAGCAATTTCAATCAAAAAATAATTTATAATCATAAGACACACTATTGTAACCTGTAGGTAAACCGCGATTGAGCGGATCTTTAATACCGGGGTGCCTAACACCTTTCTCGGGAGATCACCAGAACCCTTACCCAGACTTTGGTAGATTAGGTTTCTTTTAAATAACTATTTTAAATGAACCCTTTCCGAACTGGTTTTCCTAATTTCCTAAAAATTAGGTGGTGATTCTAAAAATGTATCTTTTAGAGCACCATTAAGTGGTTGACGGGTTTTTTCGACTTTCTCGGTACGATTCACAACCGTACTTCTATGGGACACCTCTCTCCTTTTATAAGGTATGTGCGAGTCAGTTGAACTTAGAATTCCCAACATCCGCTACAGTTGGACATGAACATACAGGAGTTGTTAGTAATCGGAGATTCCGACTTCCTCATAAATCAAGTAAAAGGAAATTGGGCAACCAAAAATGATAAGATACTCCCATATGTGAATTTGGTACAGAGCTGTGTGGGAGATTTAAGAATATTGACTTCAGGCATACCCCAAGGGCTCAGAATGAGTTCGCAGACGCATTGGCTACAATAGCGTCTATGATCCAGCACCCTGAGAGCACCCATATTGATCCATTAGAGATCACCTTTGAGAGAAGAACACCGGCTCGGCTTGCGCCCATGTCGAAGGGAGCCAGATGGCCAACCATGGTATGCCGATATTAAGGCCTACCTGGAAAGAGGAGAGTATCCCCGAGAGAGTTCAGCAAATCAAAAGAAGACCATCAGGAGATTGGCTAATGGTTTCTTCTTGAACTAGGAGGTACTGTACCAAAGGACCCCTGACCTTGGGTTGCTCAGGTGCGTGGACGCAGAAGAGGCCACAAGACTGCTAAAAGAGGGGCGCGCAGAGGCATGCGAACCCCACATGAATGGATTAATCCTCGCTAAGAAAATCTTGAGGATGAGATATTATTGGATGACCATGGAGCATGACTCTTGTAAATTCGTGCAAAAAGTGCCATTAGTGTTAGATACATGGGGATCTGATAAAAGGTCCCCCCACGGAATTACATGCAATGAGCTCGCCCTGGTCTTTCGTGGCATGGGGAATGGACGTCATAGAACTCATCGAGCCTCCGGCCTCCAATGGACATCGTTTCATCTTAGTTCCATAGATTACTTCACTAAATAGGTGGAGGCCACTTCCTACAAATCAGTGACCAAGAAAGTCGTGGCTGACTTCGTCAAAAATAATCTAATAGGTCATTTCGGTGTGCCGGAATCCATCATCACAGATAATGGGGCCAATCTGAATAGCCATTTGATGAAAGATATCTGTGAGCAATTCAAAATCACCCACAGAAACTCTACTGCCTATCGGCCACAGATGAATGGAGCCGTAGAGGCTGCCAACAAGAACATCAAAAGAATCCTAAGAAAAATGGTCGACAACTACAAGAATTAGCATAAGCAGTTATCTTACGCTCTGTTGGGATACAGAACGACAACCCAAACTTCCACTGGAGCCACGCCGTACCTTTTTGTCTAAGGTACTCAAGCGGTCATACCCGCAGAAATGGAAATCCCTTAACTCAGGATCATCCAAGAGGTAGAGCTAAAAGATGCAGAATGGATCAGAAATCGTTATGAACAACTAGCCATGATAGAGGAAAAGAGAATGGTGGCGGTATACCGCAGACAACTATACAGACAAAGTATGTCTCGAGCCTTCAATAAACGAGTTAGAACCTAACTTTTCCAGATCGGACAACTTGTACTCAAGCGAGGCTTCCCTCACCAAGAGGAATATAAAGGGAAATTCACACCGAACTGGCAAGGACCATACATGGTCAGGAAAGTACTTTCAGGAGGAGCCATAGTCCTAGCCGAGATGGACGGATAAGAGTGGCCCAAAGCCATCAATGCAGATTTGCTTGTAATCGCATTATTGTTTCCTTGTAATCGTACCTTTTGCTTGTAATCATACTCTGTAATAGAATGGGAGAAAACAAATCATCTATGTAATGAACTACGCAATGACACTAATGTTCCACGAACGGGATACGTGGCGGTCCATCTGGGACCCGATCCTTTATTAGTAAACAAAACTCAATTACTTTATTGGAACTACGCTTGACACAATTCCTATTGAGACGAGGATACGTAGGGGCGCTCTCGAGCTTGGTCGTCATAAAAGAAAAAAACGAAAACCTTTGAAAGCCACGAGGGTAAGGCGGGAAAAGTCAACAAGATCAGAGCTTGTAAGGGTTCGACGCAAGAATCGGGCCGCACCGACCACAATAGGAGGCGAGAATTTTTTTGGGAACCTCGAAATTCCTATCGGCCGATCGACAACGAAAGAGAGAGACGAGTAAAAAACGTACACGGGGCTGAATTTTTTGAGGACCTCAAAAATTCACATGTAACAAGACAAAAGTCACTCAGAGCAAATCCTGAAATGGGGGCAGAATTTTTGAGATCTACCAGTATGAAAGTCAGCAATCACACCTCCGAGAAGAACCATAGAACCTCATTCGAAGAAAACGTACGTCATGACACATAAAACGAAACAAATATTTACTTTAAGGAAAAAATAACATGCATTTTATAAAGTTTTACTCTGAATTTGCAAAAAATGTAGCATAATTACATCCCAGCAACATCTCTCCCGAGCCCAAGAGGGTTCGAAGGTGCATTAAGAGGAGACACCAGACGGGAAGACAACAACGCTAATCGACTTCTTAGGAAACTCACAATTTTTCTGTGGATACAGGTTTTTCTTTTACAGGACAGCAGACACACCAACAACCGACTTACTCACAACAAAGACGGAAGGCAAAACTCAGCCTAGTGGAGAGAGACCAAAAGGGTCATGACAAAAAATGGGTAATAAAGACACATCGGCCTCGAGGTGTCCACGACCCGGTAGGAGGACCGCACGGGCATCCGAGCCAACCAACGGGAGCACCGGAGCCCAGCCACCGGCACCGACAGCTGAGCGCCTGCTCATCGTACATTAATTCGCTTATCTAGGTGAGCCACGCGCACGTTGACAATTCTATGCCTCAATAATACCATTTCCAACAACTAAAACACTTTTATATATCAACGCCACTAACTATGCCCATACCGTATACACGAGCGACAAGGCTAACAAAATAATATACCTGGCATGAGCCGACAAGGCAAAAAGACATCTACTACTCCCTGATTATCCTGCGGAGCCTCTGAGAAGAGTATGAAAACATCATCATAAGAGCGAAACCGGGGCCAGCCCATGCCCATATACTACAAAAGAATAGTACCCACAGTGCACGCTCGGATCAAATGGAGCTCCTCTAAGCAATCTGCGGATAAGCGGCCTAAGGATTGAATCTATCTCCTGTCCACTGCGGGCGTGACGCGCGTCAACGTCCATAAAGGACGTCGGTACGAATAATATGCGAGTATGTAAGCATAATCAATAACATAATGGAAGCATAAGAAATAACATAAGATAGAAGAGTCATAGGAGGATAGAGCTATTTTGAACCTCTGCTTGACGTTCGTCATATTTACTTACCCTCTTTCTAATGGGAAACTTCCATTTTAAATACATTTATGCATATAGTAGTATCGTACCGGACCATAGAAGGTTCGGTGTCTTATACCCAGAGCCATGATAAGGTTCGGTGTTATACATACTGACTACACGGAGCTCGGTGCCATCGTGCCGGCCATATAAGCTCGGTGTTCTTAGTAGCCATACTTTAATATATAAATATATATATATATATATATATATATATATATATATATATATATATATATGCACGCATATTAGATACACACATGTCCTCAACATCATCATAATCATAATCATCCCATTTTATTATATCCTTTCTTAAAGGATCAACTATCATAGGATGGGACCCGATGGTATCGTGAGAATATCATGATCATAGCTTTAAGAGATTACTAGGAATGAAATCATCATGGAAGATACTATGGATTTCACATGAAGGTATACATATGGGATCGTGCCTTAAGAAAGAAGGGTTAGCCTTACATACCTCTCTGTCTTCTTAACTACTTAACGTTCACCGTCGAAGCTTGGAAAATCTACATTTAGAAGGATTCATACCATGGTTAAGCCTTAAAGATACTCTTAATTTCAAGCTAGAATAATTCAAGAGTTAACGAAAATGGGGCAGCATTTCCGCTATTTCATCAACTTCCACCATATTACAAAACAACTCCCAAACAACCATAATAACATCTACAATATCACAATCAAGTAATCACATTCCATTGAGTCTCCAAAATTCATTCTCATACATAACTTAACCCTTAGCACATTTTCATACAACACTTCCTCATCATTAATATTACCTTTTATAACAAGATTTTATCCCTATCATACTAAGAATCATGATTCAAGTCGGCTTACTACTCAAAAACATTATGAAAACTATATTTAGACCTCATCTCCTACTTTCTCCTTCTACCCAAGTTGATCAACAACTAAGCATTCTTGATAACATGAAATATGTATGAGAACTAACCTTCTATCTCATAAGAATGAGCTTTGGAGCAAGTCATCAACTTATGTGAAAACCCTAGCTTCAATACCCAAGGAATTCTTGAAGTCTACAAACCCTAGCAAGACTTCTAAGACATGGGTATCTTGATTCTTGCCTCTTGATCTTTAATTTCTCTTGTATTTGGCTTAGATTAGTTTATGGAGTTGAAGAGAGGGTTCTTGGAGAGCTCTTGGATCTGATTTGAGAAAATAAAATGCCCAAATGAAGTGAAATGAAATATATAAAGCATAACTTAAAATCCCGTCGGGCAATCCTACGCCCACTTTGACGGGCCGTCAAAATGCTCCGTCAAACTGCCTAGCCAAACATGGCTTACTGTGACTATTTTTTCCCTGGGACAATACAATTTGACGGGCCGCAGAAATTTCTGCGGTCCATCAAACTGGTCCATCAAAATGTTCTGCTCCAGCAGTCTATCTTAAAACACCCATAACTTTTTACTCCGATGTCACATCGATGAACGATTTGTTGCGTTGGAAACTAGACTCGATAAACTTCAATTTGGATAAAAGAAACACACCAAAAATCCACATATTCTAGGAGATATACCTCTCCCAAGTTGGACCAAAATTATCTCCAAATATTTTGCCAAGTTTTTCCAAAGTTCCGACAAACTCAATTCCTTAATTTCCTTGTTCTCAAATCCTTCCATAGCTTATTTCATAGGCTTAAACCCCCATAACCATAATATAGGAACATATAATCTCATATATCCTAGAAGATTAACTCCAGTTTCCACAATTAGGAAAACTAACACCTAACGAATCTCAACGAACGAAACTACGAGGTGTAACAAAGGGTCGCAGAGCAAATAAGCGTAAAGGCAATCAGAGCAAGGGTGAACAGCAAAAAATATCAGACCAAGAGAGTCACAATTGATAAGCATAAAGATACATACGACCGAAAGGGTCATGACAAGGACAAAAGGGCATATCCGACTGCAAGGGTCAACAACCAATACAATGGATGAAAGAAAGATTATCCAGCCACAAGGTCCATAATTGTCATCTGCATGCCAAGAGGGCCATTCATTTACTTTGCCAAGAGGGCCATTCATTCATTCAAATTTCCAAGAGGGCCATTCATACAAACTGCCAAGAGGGTCATTCATACAAACTGCCTACTAAGCTGGACCACCTATCGGTCTACCTGAACCTGCGGGCATGAACGCAACCCCCCGAGCAACAGGGAGTCAGTACGGATAATGTACTGAGTATGTAAGGCATAAGAACAACATGTATACAAATAAGAATCATGAATAAAGTCTGAACTCATAAGCTAAAATGCCTATCTGCATTTGTATGAACTAGTATCTGTATGTATCTACATAAATCTATATAACTGACAATGCCTCTGTGGGCGTATAATATGCATGCTCTCAATGATAATCGTACTCATGTATATGAATATAGGTCATAGTGCTGAGGAACGTTCAGCCGATCCATATCCAATATAATAGTGTCGAGGAATGTACGGCCCGATCCATATATCATATAATAATGCCGAGGAACGTACGGCTCGATCCATATATCATCATCAAGGTGCACCAGCTGATCAGGTAGTAATGCGTATATAACGTCTATACCTTTCCCCCATACCCCATATACATATAATAAACGTGTATATAATGTCTTCTGGACATGGGTCAATATGCATGTGTATATGAATTCAATGCATAACTGAAATGTGTACATAGAATGCTCGGAGTGACATAAAGCCATATTACCTCCGACGGACAACCTTTGGGCTAACATCATCATCATAAGAAATCTCAAGACCCATGAACAGAAGGAACAATCATACGGGGTATAGGAATATCAAATAATCTTGAAGTACTCCACCAGTCTTCCTAAGAGTAAAGTAATATGGAAGCTCGATTACTCGCTAGTTGACTCGTATCATAGGATCAAGCCGAAAGAAAGGAAAGGGTAGCCTTAACATATCTTAGAATATACCAAATCATCCAACTTCTACTCCTCGAACTTGTAAATCTATAATCAAGACAACGTAGGCCTCAATTAGACTAATTACCTCATTTGCGAACCATTTTTAATACAAATAGAGCTTAACGAATTATGGACAACATTTCCCTTGTAAGCTTACTGTTACACCTTAGAAATTTCCCGTTAACGTACAATGAATGGACTAACGAAGGGCACGACGTATATGATGTTTTGATAAGTAAGAAATAGCATTTGATGCTTCTAAATGAGATTTTCACGACATTCGAGGTAGGAGGCGGAAGTTGATAAGGAAAGCGAGGTATATGTTGTGTGTCGGGCAAGAATTACGAGTATCAAATTAGTGATGATTTAATGATGTCTGGGAAAAGAGTTATAATGTCCCTTATATTGTTAACGAGGTGTTAAACAAGTGTCAAGAAGGTTCCATAAGGATTGGAGATCAAACGAACGATGGAGATCATTTCAGGGAAATGGGGTTATACGACCGACTTATACGGTCCGTATAAGGGTCCGTATAACACCCAGCAAAGATAATGTTTGCCTAGTGGTGAACCACGACCACTTATATGGGCCATGCAATGTTCTACGGACCGTATAAGTGTCCGTGGAAGTGCCGACGGGCTGAGTTAAGTTCAATTATATTAATGTGATCCCACTTCACTAATTTCATTTCCCACACTTCTTCATCTCTCTCAAGGCTTCTAGAGGGTTCCACACACTTCTTCCATAATAACTCAAGAGAGATTCAAGATCAACTTCATCAAGCCAAGAGAGTTAAGTGTAAGGAGCTCACTAGAGTTCATCCAAGCCAAGAAATTTCAATGGAAGTGAACTAGGGTTTTGGTGCAAGAAGAGTATTTCCACTCAAGGACTATTCGTCCATTATCTAAGGTGAGTTTTATGGTACTTCCATGTTGTTTGAGGTATTGAAAAGTTGAAACACTTGGATTGTAAAAGAAAATAGAAAATGGGTCATGAATGTAAGAATAGTGACATATTGAGTAGTAGTTTGGAATGAGTCATGAATATTGATATGTTGTGATTGTAAGTATGTTGTGAATGAAATTTAGAACATGGGGTAAGTATTATATATGAGAAAATGCAATAGTAAACAATGACCATGATTATGGAGAAATTGAAGTGAAATTGAGAAATGTGGACAATATAGATGAATGATGATTGTTGCCTTTAATATTGTGAATGTTGTTATGGATGTTTGGGAGTTGATATGTAATACGAGGAAAGTTGTATAAACAAAGGAAATGCTGCCCAATTTTCCCTAGCTTTAGTAAGCACATTCATGTAATCGATTAGCTAATGTTAATGCGAATTCTCTTGAAGGTAGAAACGTGGGCATTGAAGGAGAACGAGCAAGCGATAGAATAGTTAACAAAAATGTTATGTAAGGCTAGTCCCTTCTTTCTAAGGCATGACTCCATGGCATGAACTCTTCTATATTTCCATGACTTTCCTACACATCGAAAATTATGAGTCTATGATTATAAAGAGCTTTTCATATGAGAAAGAAAAGAGATACGATGTGAGTATGATGATGATGACTATGAGTTGAGCCTAAAAGTTCTAAAGTTCATGATATGCTAATTCCATAAAGTTCTTGCTATGAATACGATATGATGTTTCTACAATCTAATGACCCTATTTACGATCCCTTGAGGTTGCTCGTTGTGTTACACTCACCTTAAAATGTTAGTTCCTTCAAGGTGAGATATGATGAATATGATTACTCCATAATGTAATCGGGGGTTCTCGACCTTATGTCATCCCGATATTGTTACAGATTGTCTATAAGCTCTAATGCATGTCCTATGACAAATGTTCCGGAAAAAATACGAGTCTATGTCATAAAGGTAAGAGATATGCCATAAATACGATAATGGTAATGGTGAACCAAAGTTTAGAGATTATAAGCCTATCATACGAAAATTTTTTTTTATGAAGTTCATGCTACGAATATGATATTATTTTCATAGATTGTTTTTTAAATTCTAATGCATGCTCTATGAAAAGTTCATGATAAGTTATGAGGTATATGTGATGATATGATTCCACCGCGCCTAGAGGCCGGACATGTCACCGCTAGGGCGGGCTGCTTATGGTTCCACCGTGCCTGAATGGCCGGACATGACCACCACTAGTGGGCTGCGTATGAGTACACCGTGCCTAGAGGGCCGGACATGACCACCACTAGTGGGCGGCGTATGATGGTTACCCGGACGCGGGTTAACGATGAGGACATATGTGATATGATAAACGTGATATGATGATATATGTGATTTCATGGTATATGTGATATGATGAAAATGCACTTACTCTTAAAAGTTAAGCAGGTTATATCCTCATCTCATGTCTTATGATTTCTCTATTATGTTCATTTTATTCACGCCTTACATACTCAGTACAATGCTCGTACTGACGTCCTTTTCTTTGGACGTTGTGTTCATGCCCACAGGTAGACAGGGAGGCGACCCAGATTCATAGGAGCCGATTAGCAGACTTTTGAGAGCACTCCATTATTCCGGAGGTGCCATTGATTTACTATTTTGTGTACATATATGTTTTGGGCACGACGGGGTCCTGTCCCGTCCATATGTCTAGTACTCTAGTAGAGGCTCGTAGATACGTATGTGTGGGTAGTATGGTCTCACGGTTTCTCCTCGTATGTATATATATTATTTTTTGATTTTGATAGCCAATATATATATATATATATATATAATATATATATAAAGTAAATATGTTTCCAAGTGAAAAAAAATGGTTTTCGTATGATTTTAGTGTAAGATTAATGAATGAATGCTTGATATGTATGATGGGTAATGGTATGAGCGGTGCTCGGTGGTTAGCCCCGGTCCGTCATGGCCCGTAGTCGGGTCGTGACAAAAGTGGTATCAGAGCATTTCAGTCCTAGGAAGTGTCTACGAGCCGTGTCTAGTAGAGTCTTGTTTATGGTGTGTTGCGCGCCACACTAATAAACAGGAGGCTATAGGGCATTTAGGAAAAAATGACCATTCTTCTTCTTACTAGATCGTGCTATAGAGCCATGTTATAAGATTTTCCCCTCCCTAATGGTGCTTTTATGATTTCAGCAAAGTTGATGAAAGGAAAAGCTACTGCAGCCCAGAAGGGCAAGGCAGTGATTGCAGAAGGGCTTGAACGGGGCCATCTACGGATATGGAGGAGAGTGAACCCCAAAATAAGGCCCTATCTCGGTTTTCCCGTACCTCGCCCACTTTAGAGGATCAGAGGGGAGCCTCAACTTTAGCTCCCGCACCCCCAGTCCCTCCACCAGATGCCTCGAGCCAAGAGATGAGACAGGCCATTCTTTTACTGACTCAGTTAGTAGCCGCTCAGGCTCAGCGGCAGGATGTGGGCCACGGTAATAGGGGTCGGAGAAAGAGAGTTAATTCTTCAGGGTTTGATCATGAGTATAGGGGCGCTCCGAGACAGCAATTCTCCAGGAACTCAATTCGTTCAACAACTAGCGCTCCTCCACAGTTCCTTGGACCCAGGTTTGATGGATCTACTTATTCCAGGTCGCCCCAGAGTCTCAGAGTCCCCAGTTCTCGGGTTAGGGGTGATTCAAACCAGATGAGATTACTCGTACCACGATGAAGTCAATGCAGAAAGTTACATTCTGGACCGTACCGCTTGGGTTCAGATGTTTGTTATGCCTGTGCTCGGAGCCATTTTAGGCGCGATTGTCCATCGCTACGTGGTAAAGATAAGGTTCGATTTACGGGAGTGGTAGCTGGCTCTTCATCATCAGTACGCCCTCCTAGGCGGAGGCCGCAGATAGTAGCAGGTTGTGATAGAGATCAAAGAGAAATGCCCAGTCTGAGTGGATCCCAGCGCCATACCTACGCATTAGCTGGGCGACAGGATCTTGAGTACCCCTCTGATATTGTCCCAGGTATATTTTCAGTAATCTCTTATGATATGTATGCGCCGATTGATTCGGGTCCTACACTGTCATATATTACTCCCGATGTGATGATTGTGTTGAGGTGAAAAATTTGAGCCAACCCAACAATTTGAGATGACGATATTTGTTAGTGACCTAGTGATAACCAGAATTATGATTTACGAGTAAGTTGATTGACAGTGTGAGAAAAAAAAAAATATATATATATATATAATATAATATGTGTATGTGTATATATTGGAATTCTAGACCGAGTGTGGAGGCACAACTTATGAGACAAGCTCTATTATTTATATCCTTTAATGGTAAGTGATCTTGTGTTGCTGAGTTGCATATTTTGTGTGTCCCGATATATGTCCTATTAAGGCATGGGACGTGTTCTCTGGGCTATGTGCAGGTTTGGGATTGTTATGTTTACAAGAGAAACTCTGCCGAAATTCTCCGAAGAATCTAAAGGAAATTGTGGGAACTGTATACAGAATTGCCGTGAAAAGAAAAGAAGGCCAGCAACGAGTGATGAAGGACGAGCTAGTGACCAAAATATGGGATAGACATAGCAAGTATGTCTTATACTAAGGAAAGGATGAATAGGTTAGGATGGAATAAAGAACATGGGAAGAGAGAATGGTGTGCTTGAGGTAGAAAGAATTTTTATATACTAAGGAGGATTAAAGGGATAAACCCTCCAGAAGAAGTTGTAAGTTAGAAAGTTTGGTTAGTTTCCTTCGTTTAGGGGGATCTTAAGTTGTGAGATAAACTTGATGTGTATGTGTAAGTCGGTGCACGATGCGTCGAACAAGATTATTAAGCTATGCTTCGCCTGAGGAATATAGTGGGAGAGACTTTCATGTCACTATAAGCTAACCTTAATGACCTTGGCGATACTTTGAGAAAAGAGACTAGAAGAGATGTGTTCACAAAAGCGCTTTGCCTAGTAACTGGTTGACCTTGTGATCGCGGTTGTGTTCTGTGTTATAGTTTAAGTTATACCTCCAGGAATCTGTTCGGATGATATTACGGCAGGGATTGCTATTATAGATATGAGGAAAAGCGAAAATAAGATAAAAGTGATCGGCAAAACAAAAGGATGACAAGTGATGAACGCCCAGCATATGTGATGTACGTGGTAGAAGTGTTAGAAACAAGGAAGGAAGGGTAGGAGTGAGGCAATAGGAGGGAAGCCCACTAGAGCAGTAACTCGATAAGCGGAGGATGGAAGAGAATCAAACCCTGCGGATCCCCTAATACTACGAGGAAATGTTAGTAGGTGTCGTGAAGCGATTGAAACTTTTAATCAAGCCGTAAGAGCGGTGTGGCTAATTAAATTATGACCCGAGGTATGGAACCAACTATCGAGTAAGATATCTTATATGTGGAGGGCGACTTTACACAACATCTTTTCGGAGAATTCTAAAAGGACCATGTATTACCCTGCCATTAATATGTTGAGGTAGTAGAGGATAGTACTTCTATGGCAGTGTGAATTGATCAGAGGAGATTATGCAAAGAGCGACGTTGAATCTTAAGTTGCAGCTTTATCAAAGGGGAGTCAATGATACTCAATGTTTAGGACTATTGTCCTATGAATGAAATCATTTGAGAAAAAGGATGAGAATTAAGACAAAAGAAGAAACAAGGTTTGATTGTGAATGATCAATGAACTGACTTTATATATATGTCAAGACAGCAACAAATGGAGTCGCGTCCTCGGTGAGTTATGCAGTGAAAGTCTTAAAGAAAGATTTTTGAGGAAAAGGTGAGTTAAGAGAGGCTAAGTTGAGGACGATACGGTATAGAGAGTATAGAGTGAATATGAGTTATATTAGTGGAAATGGCGAGCATACAAGATGGTCTATGGGTGTTGATAGAAGTAATGAAAGAAACATAGGGCTAAAGGCAATCCCCTTATAGTTGATAGTGGTGGCAATAAGCGGGTAACCAACAGAGACCATCAAAGAAGTAGCCTCCGACTATCCGAGGCAATGTGACCGCCAAAGGCGTAAGAATGAGATGACACAGGATATGGGCCGTAGAACGTAAGACGGGCGGAGAATCCAACATGGCAGTCGTACAATAATAAATAAATTACGGGGTAGAGTTAACAGATGTGCATATGACGGAAGAGCAACATTAATCCCAAGGAGATACATCGCGTGAGTATCGCGGCTTTAGCTCAAGCGTAAGGTAGACAGGAATAAATTAGTGTTTCCATATAATAAGGGCTCATACGAATGATTTTATAGCGAGGAGTTACAAGTGACGAGGGTAAGATTCGGACCAAAAGGGGGGAAGTGAATGATGGATTAAGATGGGAAGTCAAGTGCAATAGTCACCGCGAGCAAGTTACATGGATGCGAAGTTTCAATGTCGCATAACAATTTAGGAAGTATTGTACAGTGAAAGCCTTAAAGGCGGAGTGCTTGACTCAGAATTTAGTAATGCCTTTGCCAACGGAAAGGTGCGGCGCTAGCAATAAGAGAGGGCCGAAATGGAAATGAATTATTTAAAAGCGTGTAAATACTAGATGGTAGCAACCTACATTCAAAGGAAAAGATATGTATGGTCATTTAGAAGAAAATTTGATGGACTATGCGAGAATTTCAAGCTTAAGGTACTCAAACACAAGGAAAATTAAGACCGCATAGCGCAAAGAAATGTAGTATGATAGATTTAGATGAGAAACTGGAAGCGAGCAGTGGGAATGAAGAAGGAGAGGAGTAAACTTTTGTGTGACAAATCCGCGGTACTGGTCAGGGATGAGGATGGATTTAGAGCTAAAATAAGCATGGCAGTATAAGGAATCATATAAGCTACCTATGAAAATTTGTCAAAAATGCTTGGTTCTCTACCAGCACCTAAAGGCCGATACATTCGAGGGAATTGGAGAAGATTCTTGAAAGATTTTATGAGAATTTTTGATTTTTTTTTTTTAAAATGGGTTAAAGTGGAAAGGGAAGAACTAATGTAAGCTTGATGAAGATATTAGAAAAGAACGTCGAAGTAGAAGAGATGCACTGGGGAATGAAAGAGGGTACGAAGCCCAAGCAGACGCATCTATCCCCACCCCCGGAGGAGACTCAAGATGAGACGTCAACATATTGAGGTATCTATGCTTTCTCTTCCTGTTTTGGTCGTGTGTGGCCATAATTTATTGCTATGATGTTGTGGCCCTGTGAGGCATTGTTATTATGGGCTGTTGTGACAGGGTGGTAGTGCCACATTACAGGGGAAACTCTGGCGAAATTTTCATAGAATTCCCGAGTGCTTAACATTCGAGGACGAATGTTCCAAGAGGGGAAAAGAATGTTACACCTTGGAAATTTTCCGTTAATGTACAGTGAATGGACTAACGAAGGGCACGACATATACGATGTTTTGATAAGTAAGAAATAGAATTTGATGATTCTAAATGAGATTTCAAAGACATTCGAAGTAAGAGACGAAAGTTTGCCAAGAAAGGCAAGGCATACGTTATGTATCGGAAAGAATTTATGAGTAACGAATTAATGATGACTTAATGATGTTTTGGAGAAGAGCTATAAATGTCCCTTATATTGTTAATGAGATATTAAACAAGTGTTAAGAAGGTTCCATAAAGATTGGAGATCAAACGAGTCGACGAGAATCATTTCGGAAACGTGGGGTTATACGACCCAACATACGGTCCGTATAAATTATGGTTCGTATGTTACCCGTATATTTAGATGGGACCTTCCGGACCAAACATACGGTCTTATACGGCCAGTATAAAAGATACGGACCGTATGTTGGTCCGTATGTTCGTGTCGAGTTAAGTTTTAATTATATTAATGTGATCCCAAGTTCATTATTTCATTTCCATTTCTTCATCTCTCACACCTCAAGAACCCTCTAGAAAACTCTCCACACTTCTTCCATAAGAACTCAAGAGAGATTCATGATCAACTTCATCAAACCAAGAAAGTTAAGTGTAAGAAACTCATTAAAGTTCATCCAAGCCAAGAAATTCCAATGGAAGTGAACTAGGTTTTGGTGCAAGAAGAGTATTTTCACTCAAGGCTTATTCTTCCACTATCTAAGGTAAGTTTTATGGTATTTTCATGTTGTTTGAGGTATTGAAAAGTTGAAACACTTGGATTGTGAAGGAAATAGGAAATGGGTCATGAATGTAAGAATAGTGACATTTTGAGTAGTAGTTTGGAATGAGTCATGAATATTGATATGTTGTGATTATAAGTATGTTATGAATGACATTTAGAACATGGGATAAGTATTATATGTGAGAAGACGCAATAGTGAACTATGACCATGATTATGGAGGGATTGAAGTGAAATTGTGAAATGTGGACAATGTAGATGAATGATGATTGTTGCCTATAATATTGTGAATGTTGTTATGGATGTTTGGGAGTTGATATGTAATACGAGGAAAGTTGTATAAACAAAGGAAATGATGCCCAATTTTCTCTAGCTTTTGTAAGCACATTCATGTAATCGATTAGCTAATGTTAATGCGAATTCTCTTGAAGGTAGAAACGTGGGCATTGAAGGAGAACGAGCAAGCGATAGAATAGTTAACGAAAAAGGTATGTAAGGCTAGTCCCTTCTTTCTAAGGCATGACTCCATGGCATGAATTCTCCTATATTTCCATGAATTTCCTACACTTCGGAAATTATGAGTCTATGATTATAAAGAGCTTTTCATATGATAAAGAAAAGAGATACGATATGAGTATGGTGATGATGACTATGAGTTGAGCCTAAAAGTTCTAAAGTTCATGATATGCTAATTCCATAAAGTTCTTGCTATGAATACGATATGATGTTTCTACAATCTAATGACCCTATTTACGATCCCTTGAGGTTGCTCGTTGTGTTACACTCACCTTAAAATGTTAGTTCCTTCAAGGTGAGATATGATGAATATGATTACTTCATAATGTAATCGGGGGTTCTCGACCTTATGTCACCCCGATATTGTTATAGATTTTCTATGAGTTCTAATGCATGCCCTATGACAAATGTTTCGGAAGAATTACAAGTCTATGTTCATAAAGGATTTCATATGAGATAAAGGTAAGAGATATGCCATAAATACGATAATGGTAATGATGAACCTAAGTTTAGAGATTATAAGCCTATCATACGATATTTTTTTTTATGAAGTTCATGCTACAAATATGATATGATTTTCATAGATTGTCTTTAAATTCTAATGCATGCTCTATGAAAAGTTCATGATAAGTTATGAGATATATGTGATGATATGATTCCACCGCGCCTAGATGGCCGGACATGTCACCGCTAGGGCGGGCTGCTTATGGTTCCACCGTGCCTGAATGGCCGGACATGACCACCACTAGTGGGCTGCGTATGAGTACACCGTGCCTAGAGGGCCGGACATGACCACCACTAGTGGGCGGCGTATGATTGTTACCCGGATGCGGGTTAACGATGAGGACATATGTGATATGATAAACGTGATATGATGATATATATGATTTCATGGTATATGTGATATGATCAAAATGCACTTACTCTTAAAAGTTAAGCAGGTTATATCCTAATCTCATGTCTTATGATTTCTCTATTATTTTCATTTTATTCACGCCTTATATACTCAGTACAACGCTCGTGCTGACGTCTTTTTTCTTTGGACGCTGTGTTCATGCCCACAGGTAGACAGGGAGGCGACCCAGATTCATAGGAGCCGATTAGCAGACTTTTGAGAGCACTCCATTATTCCGGAGGTGCCATTGATTTACTATTTTGTGTACATATATGTTTTGGGCACGACGGGGTCCTGTCCCGTACATATGTCTAGTACTCTAGTGGAGGCTCGTAGATACGTATGTGTGGGTAGTATGGTCTCACAGTTACTCCTCGTATGTATATACATTATTTTGATTTTGATAGCTAAACGACTTATGTATACAAAGTAAATATATTTCCAAGTAAAAAAAAAGAGATTTTCCTATTATTTGAGTGTAAGATTAATGAATGAATTCTTGATGTGCGTGATGGGTAATGGTATGAGCGGTGCTTGGTGGTTAGCCCCGGGTACCCGTCATGGCCCGTAGTCGGGTCGTCACACTTACAACCCTTCAACTTCACATTCCATCCAACATCAACCACAATATCCCCAACAACAATGACAATGCTTACATATCAAAATATACTCAAATCCATTCCCAATCATCTCTTAAAATAGCCCCAAGTCAGTATCTTACCCTTCATCTATTTACCACTTCAATAAGTATCCTCTCTTCTCTTAAAACCACTAAAACTCTTGATAATTAACTTAAATACAAGGGTACAAATCATTTACATACCTTGAGAGGTCTAAGATTCCAAAGATTAGCTTCAACTTCAACTTTCCAAGCTTCACAACTTTTATGAAACCCTAGGAGCAAACTTCTTCTTCACAAGCTCGGGTTTTACGGGGCTCGTATCTTACCAAATCTCCACTATTATGATAGGAAATATTGGGAGTAAATATACTAGGTTTTCTCTGACTCGGAAGAGAGAAAATGAGAAATAAAGTCGTGGGATCATATATTTATACTTGAAATTAAAAAGTTCCAGCGGTGCGGTTTGACGAACGGGTCGACGACCCGTCGACCTGCGCCACCAGATTCAAGG
Organism: Lycium ferocissimum; assembly: GCF_029784015.1. Lineage (NCBI taxonomy): Eukaryota > Viridiplantae > Streptophyta > Magnoliopsida > Solanales > Solanaceae > Lycium > Lycium ferocissimum. The sequence continues at coordinate 6,055 of NW_026713295.1, read as the reverse complement.
CTGCGGAACTGTAACGACGCCGCACAACGACGGTCCGTCGATATGTCGATGGCCCATCAATGATGACTGATGTCTGCAGATTTTCCTGAATCAGTTCAGGTTGCGTCGATTCGATTCATTCAATTTCTAATCCTATAAATTGCCAGGAATCCTACTGGTACCTTTGCACACGGGTTAAGACACTTTCTATCTCCAAAACTCAGGCACGGGCCTCTATCCTAAAGGCATACCCGACTAGGAAACCATAAGTTCTCCTACGACGAAAACGAGAGGCGTAACATTTTTGACCTCCCATAATTTACTTTAATTACTCAGAGTCCTTGAAAAATAAATAAAATAAGCTATGCACCTTAAAGGTTTTAAATATTTTTTATAAAATTGCTCAGAACGATATTTTTCCCCTTTAAATTGATGAAAGGTTTTTCATGACATCACAAAGTTGTTTAGAAATTAATTGGTATTTTTATGACATTTATAAGATACTCATTTGATTTAATCAAAGAGAAAAGGGCATTTTTAAAAAATAAAAATAAATAACAATTATTATTTAATTGTTAAATTGTCAAAAATCAAGATTGGCAAATGCTTTCTTCCCTTTAATCCGTAGAGTTTGAGTAATTTAAATAATTGAACATTTCACCGTTTAATCTTTTATTTTGCTTAATTGCGGGATTTGTCAAACTTATTTATAATTTTATACAAATGTTTTAATTATTTAATTAAATGGTCCTTATTTCAAATTGATGTTTAAATTATTTAATTTATTTTGTTATGACAACAATTAATTTGACGAATTCATGGTTCAAGAAAATTGGGTCAATTCTGTAAAATTAGTCTCTTAATGACCTTGATTGAAATAACCAAATTCATTTGTTTAAATTAAACAAGGCCATTAATGCAATTTAATTTTTAAACTTGCTAATTAGGCCAAATATGGCCATAATTGAAATAACCAGCTAAATTAAAATCAAGTAAGGCCAAATTTGGCCATAATTGAAATAATAAGTTGGATCAGAATCCATAAGGGCCATGTTCGCAATTTTAGGCCCACTAACACAATCTGGCCAATTTTCTTAAATAATTTTTTGTAAAATATTTATGTCCTAATTTTATCTATAAATAAAATATTATCAATTTTAGTCGTTAATTATCTATATACATATACCAGGTGTACATCTATATATATACCGAGTATACATATATATGTATACATGAGGTATACATATACATGTTTACACTTAGTATACATATATATGTATACAAAATAAAGGGCCCTTTTGATTTCTTAAAATCTGGACCCAGTCCAGCCCACACCCGATTGAGACCCGACCTAAATCGTTAAAAAACGTTAAAGGCATATACCGCCCCCCCCCCCCCACCCTACCCCCTTTTATTTTTCATTTTTTCCCTTTTTAGAAAACCCTATACCCACCCCGCTTCTCTCTCTTCCTCTTCTACGCAACCCTAGTGCAACCTCAGGTTTTCCACCTTCTCTCTCCGCCAAAAATGGCAAATTTACAGAGTGTAGCAGACAAACACAGCTATTGCATGTCCATTGTGGTGAAAACATTTAATGTTTCACTCGAATTCGCGATTTTTAATCCAAACACGGTAATAAATCATATTTTACTTTATTTTCCTTTATTGTTCTGAGATTTGCTTGCCTTGTTGTTGTACCTTGCTTAATTTCCATTGGTTGAGGTTGAAAGGCCTAGATCGAACCAAATGAGGTTCAGATCTAGCCGATCAAGTATTTAAGAAGCCATGTAAGATGTAGATCTGATTTAAAAGTTCATTTTTGGGGAATATGTTTATCCCACATCGATGGTTTTGAGGGTTAGACGAATTCTAGGGTTCTATAAATAGAACCCCAACCACCTTTATAGAGGGAGCTTTTGGAGAGGTCTTCATGGAGAAAAAGTCTGAGTTTTTTTTTTAAAGTTAAAAGTTTTAAAGAGTTTCAGAGGTTAGAAAAATTGGATAAATTTAAAGAAAGGCCGAAAACTTCGAATTTCAAGCCTCTATTAGTAAAAATTTTAAGACTTCACTAGTTTGAGGTCTTTCTGAGTTTAAAATTTTTATTTTTCTTTTGTTTTGAGTCTGTGTGGCTGAGTGTGGGTTTTGGAAGCACATAAGGCTTTCAAATTCATTTTTTACCAAGGCTGCACCATTAAAAGGTAATATTCTATCCTATTTATTTGTTTTGGTATTGCTTAGTAGTTAGCCTATATGATAATAGCTTGTTGATGTTAGTTGGTTGCTATTTTGCCTTTGGTTCAATTGAATAAATGTATTGCTTGGGTACAGTTAAGATGCATTACCTTGTCTTAGATGTGGAGGTTACTTCCTTTATTTTCAAAGCATATGTTTGACATTAATAAGTAGTTCTTGAGATAGACTGAGTGTATATATTCAAATAATGCATTGTTTGCTTAGATATGGTTGGAACAGACTTCATGTGCTCTGTTAGATGTTGAGGGTTCCTATCTTTGTTGTCCAATGCTTAAATATGATAAGGATATGATCACATGAGTCATGATAGTAATTTGGTGAACTTTTAAGTTAATACTGATCCTGTTTGAATACAGTAGAACATTAAAGTATTTTGATGATCTATTTGAGGTATTTAAGGTGATTGCTTTTACTTGGACAAGATTATGACATCTTGATTGCCTAAATTTGTTCTTTTAGGGGTCTGTATATTTGTCTAATGTCAACTGAATAACATGAAAGTTATGATTGAGATAAAAAGAGAAAAGATCAAGATCAAGTTAAAGCAAAGCTTAAGGAACCTAGGAATGTTTATAAGAAGTCTTTGATAAGTGTCTAAGGCATTTAGAGTTAGGGGTCTGCTTGCATTTGTGTGGGTCTAAATTTTCCCAAATCTGTTTGAATGTACTTGAATCAGTCAAATAATTCTGAATAGTTGTCTATTATGCATTAAGGATAATTTTAAGCAGCAATATCCTACAATAGGATAAAAAAAGTCTAAAAAATGATGTTTTGGGATTCAAGTTCATTCATGAGATAACAGGTCCTTAAATGGTGCATTAGGAATTAATAAAATCCATAAAGTTGTAGGAATCATTTAAAATAAAGTAGAATGCTATATGCTACTAGCGGGATCATATGCCATGTTTGCTTCATTTGAATAGAATTCAGCCTTGGCATTCATATTATCGGACTTTCTCTTTTCTATATCTGGTTCATTGCTTGAATTTTCAAAAGGAGTCTAAGAGGATAAAAAACATGGTTTGAGTCCTAATGAGCCTTAACTACTTGAAAAATGATTAATTAATTAGAAAGGGAATTGTTCTGAATGCGAGGTTGATGATTCAGTTTGAACTTAAGCTTTTCAAGTAATTTAAATGTTCAACTTTCTCAAATGTTAGTGTCTAAAAGGAATTCAATCTGGCTTTACATAGTTAGGATCTTAAAACTGAGTTGATTAGAAGTTGTTAACTTATGTGATCAATTAGGGGTCAGATGAAATTAAGTTTAAGGGGGGCAGTGTCAAACCATTTTTGTCCATAAGTTTTGGTGGTTAGCATTAGGTATGGGAATAAGGTAAATGGATTTGAGGTTTCTTTGGGAGAGTAAAAGGTGAGCTTAGGCATGAACTGGAGGTAGTGGCCAGTGGGGCCTTTGATCCCTTTTTACTGAAAGTAAGGTTCTGGAAAAGGATGGGAAGGTGATGACCTCACCCTATCCTTTTCCTCTTTCAAGACACTGAGGCTTCCTTGTCTTCCTAGACCTTGTTCTCATGACTGTGGAGGTTCAGTGAGATCTGGGAATTGGTCAAGAGTTGTTTGTCATGCCTTGGGGGAAAGTTCTTGAGATTCCATATTTGCTTAAAACTAAGTTAAACTAAAAGGGTAAGTTGTCTGTTACATCTTTGTTATGATTGGTTGGGGGGGGGGGGGAAGGAAGGACGGGGACAGGGTTTGAAACTACCATTTGCTAAGTATTAAAAGAGGTAAGTTACTCACTTAGTGTCTGAATTCATGTTTCCTTTTTTTAGATGTTTGACTTGTCTGCCTTTCGGTGTGTTTTATGAGGAATTTGTTTAAAGCTAGTGTGATGCATTTATGTGTGGACTTGGTCATGTGAATGTACTAATCTTGGTCTGAACTTAAGGAAAAACCATTTAGTTAATCCAAAATTGGTAAGAACCTTTATTTCTTGAACTAAATTGTGACACCTAGACTTCACTGGGCATTGTAGTATAACTTAGATTAAAAGGACAAAATTATGATCTGTCTAGTAAGGTTTGATTTTATATCAATAGTGTGTTTTAAAATCTTGTCATATATAGAATTAGGGGGATGAAATAATTAAGTATTGGGTCTGTGTTCTAAAAATGAATAGTGTTAGACTAGAATTGGTTTGAAGTTGATTATTGGGGGATATGGTGGGTATTCTTAAAGGCAGTGTGGAACACTTGGCTTAGGATGGTCTTTTCAAGACACCTCAAAGCAGGGGCAGAGAAGAGTCAAACCCATCTTGGCTCATAGTATCGACCCCCCAAATGAGGGGTGTCATGATCAGCCTATGAACCATGGGGGTACTCCTGTCTTGAGAGAATTTTGGCTTTCCTTAAATCTCATCATCTTACCAAAGGGTTAGAGATAAAATGGGGGGTTTAGGAAATTGGTTTGTGTAAAGGTCCAGAGGCACTTAGGAAGTTAAGAATAATGGAACTGGTCATTTCAAGAAGATGATTTTTTGTTTTTTTTTAAGCAATGAATTAGTTTGAGGTTGTTGACAATAAATGTCTCTGCTAGGAGTTTAAAGAGTCTGAACATGTGAAGATTGGTTTTGAACTTTTATACCATTTCTTCTGGGATTTATTGACACACATAGCTGATCCTTTCCCCTGTCTATCTTAAGTGGTAACTTGCATGAAGCCTTCTTGTAATGTGCTCCTACTACTGTTGTATTTAAATAAAGATTTTTTCTGTGGCCTTTTCCTGAGAATATGAAACCGCATGGGGCCCCAGCTCATGTGATGTTATTTAGTCCGTACATCGGGTGTTCCAATTTCGTTATGATGATTACAAGTTATAAAATTTTCTCTTTGTCTACATCCATCTACGTACTTCGTTATTACATTCGGTGTACTTCTCATTTTTACTACTAGGTGGTCTGTTGATATAGGAAATTAGTGAATCATCTAGATGAGAAATGTGGGATTTAGGTTAGACCTAGATCAGCCTTAGTTTATATATTTGGATGCTGCTATAAGGGACAAAATTTGGTGAAATAAAAGGAATAACCTTGAGGTCTACAGTTGAACACTCAAAAGCGTGGCTATATGTACAGAATATACAGACAGCTTTAATAAAGGGAAGGGAGTATATATACATGATATACACTTGGTATACATATCCCATGTGTATATCATAGGTATATTGTGTATATATATGAGAAAAAAGGCCAATCACAGGCAATATGTATATGCAAATAAAGAGTATGATTTGTTTATGCCACTAATTTGACTAAGTATTTGTCACGACCCAACCGGAGGCCATGACGGGCACCCAGAGCTAACCCACCGGGCACCTCTCATCATACGATTTATATTAGTATCTAAGTGAGCCACAGGGCTTATCAACAAACTCTATGCAACAATAATACCATTTCCAACGGCTAAAACACCTTCATACATCAACATCAACAACTACGCCCATACACATATACACAAGCGGGCTCAACAAAATAATATACCAAGAGTATGAGCCGACAAGACAAATGACATCTACTATATACGACTGTCTATGAGCCTCTAAGAAAAGTATGAAACATTATCATAATGACGGGACAGGGCCCCACCATGCCTATATATACACAAAAGAATAGTACCCACAGCTGCAGCTCCGGATCAAATGGAGCTCCTTTAAGCAATCGCTGGATAAGCAGCCTAAGGATGAAGTCTATCTCACTGTCCACCTATGGGCATGATGCAGCGTCCACAAACAAAAGGAGGTCAGTATGAATAATGTACTGATTATGTAAAGCATAATCAATAACATAATGTAAGCATAAGAAATAACAT
>NW_026713294.1:0-28225 GCF_029784015.1 Lycium ferocissimum | reverse complement strand
GCGAGCCCATCCTTCACCAAATTTTCAAACCGTGGGCCACAGGCCATTTGAGATTTATTGGTTATCAAGAAAACTATATGTTAATGCACGACCATGACAGATTGCTCACAACTCATACTTGGTAATCTCCTCGAACCGGCCGTGCTTGGCTCGCAAAGCGCGCTGCATCAGCAAACCTATGTAATTTTCTCTCTTTTTTCCCGAACAACTTGGATTTGAATTATTTAAGACATTTAAAGTAAATATATATTACTCTTCCTCTTAAATCTCGATACAAATACTATGGCTAACCTTGTTTGGAACGTTGTTACCCATTGTATCGTATTGTATCGTTACCACAATTATAATGTTTGTTTTGATTGTTATTTAAACTGCATTGTATTGTATCGTTAACTTCCATCGTGACGAACAATAAAAAGCCTCATTTTATGTAACAACCGATTTGGTGTTATCCCATTGTTACCTAATTTCTCTTTCCAATTATGTCCTTAGATAATATTTCATAATCCTATTTTACCCTTTATCCTTATATTATTTAACACCACCCAAATATGTGTACCTACATCTTCTTCGTTGTTCTGTCTCCTTCTAGGTTTAGGTGCGTGGCTTCTCTCCTTTTCTTTCATCATCTTTCTCCTTCTGCGTTTTGGTTAAAAAATCTTTACTAATTTCAATTAATTATTAATTGTCAAATTTTGTTCTAAATAGCTATTTTGTTCGTATGCTACGAGAAAATGGAAAAGTTCTCGAATTGCAATGTTGGATAGGAGAAGTGCACTGTTGCTTCTGCATTGGATATATAATGAACTTCTAATGAAAAAAACGTGTACTTATTATTGTTTTGAATATTCATAACGTGTTTTTCATTAATTTTGGTAGAATTTGCATGAATTTGACATCTTATACGAGTCATAATTTGTGACAAATTAGCAGAAAGAAGTTGTCATAAATTATTTTTATTAGTAATTGTTGATAGATTTAATATTTACAATGTTTAGGACATTTTAGTAAACTTACCAGTTACAGTACCAACTAAGCTCTTGATACAAATATTATGGCCATAGAGTGCCAAGATAATAATGTAGCGATAATAATGTAACCTGGTCTAACTTTTCTAAGGCTTTCGCATCAGTATGCAATCTATCCTAGGTTGTTCATAATTGTAACAGCAGCTATATCTGCCATCTCTCTTCATTTGTAACGGGTTCTTGAACTGGAGTTCCATATTCTGTTGTAGAGAACCCTTCATATGGAGGTGATGCAGTTCTTTCTGGGTTTTGTGAAGGAAGGTAGGACAATGTTTCAGTGGAAGCTGCACTTGCTGCGAACAGTGTAGTCATTTGGCTTTCATTGCCTTCGCCCAATATTTCTGACTTAGAATCAGGTTTCACTTTCTCTTCATTGAAGACCTTTGCTATGGCAGAGAGCTTTTGTCTTATTGAGTCATCAGTGGTTAAGATTTCCCTATTCTGATAAAGGAAGACGAGGAAGAATATGAGAAGAGCGGAACCAGCTGATACACCAGCTATGAGGAAAAGGCCCTTAAAACTATCTAGCGTGAGGCTATCAGATGTTATAGCCATTCCGTCTTTCTGTGAACAATCTGTTTCATTCCCAAAGTATTTCTGTATTACATTATTCATAAACTCTCCCTCCATCACCCTCAAGACTGCTCTTGAGATGTCAGGTACCAAAGGTGACCCTTTTGGAAATACCTGCAAGAAATTTTGGAAAAAAAATGAATTAGATTGGGTAAAATAGATTCAGTTATGGGACAGATCCAGATGTTATGAAATTGAAGCACAGCAAGGATGGGATTTTCTCTGTGAACAAGATGTACAGAATAATCAATGCACAACAAAACAGAAACCAGAAAAATTTGTGGAGAAATGTATGGAAAAACATAGCACCAAGGTGAAGTGCTTCACTTGGTTGGTGGTCAGAAAGGCCTATTTGACACAAGAAGTATTAAAGAAAAAGGGACAGATCATTGTCTCTAGATGCCAATTATGTGGGGAAACTGAAGAGACCAACAGTCCACCTGTTTTTGCACTGCAGTTTCACTGCACAGCTAAGGTCACTTTTCTTTAATCTCACAAATACAAAATGGACCATGCCTGAGCACACTACAGATTTGTTGAGCTGCTGGATTAGAAGAGGAGGAAGCCCAAAAGAAATGGTGAGGAATAGTCCCACACTGCATTTGGTGGACAGTGTGGAAGGAAAGGAATAGTAGAAGCTTTGAAGATAGGTCCAATTCCATTCACATAGTTAAATGGAATTGTATTGTATCTTTTTTCTTTTGGTGTAAAGAGAAAGATATAGGGGAATAGATATTGAGCCCGTTTGGATTGGCTTATAAGTTGCTTATAAGTATTTTCACTTTTTGAGTGTTTGCAGGTACTTAAAAACCATTTTGTGCATAAAATAAGCCCAAAAAAATAATTGGGCCAGTTTGACTTAGCTTATCTAAAGCAGCTTATAAGTTGAAAACAACTTATAAGCCAAAAAAAAAAAGTTAGCCTACCCCAGCTTATTTTTTTGGGCAATTCGCAGAATTGCCCTTCTTTTGGGGTGGTCTTTAAATTTTGCCCCTCATATTTGCGGTCTTTAAATTTTGCCCTTCATATTTGTGGTCTTTAAGTTTTGCCTTCGCTTGGATACCTGAGGTTCTGGGTTCGAACCCACGCTCAAGCATAAAATAAAGAAATAATTTCGCAAGGCAGGGCTGGAGGGAGTGTCCCCCCTCCGGCAAAACTTCCTTAAGGAAAAACTAAAGTTATGCCGGAGGGGCATAACTTTTCCTCAAGACATAGTTTAGTTATGCCTTATGGAGCAAAACTTTTCCTTAAGGAACTATGCCTTTATGGGCAGACTTTTTAATTAAGGCATAACCAAAAGTATGCCTTAACTAAAAGTGTGCCTTGAAAAGTTTAAAAAAAAAAAATGTCTCAAGGCAAAGTCACCCTCCGCATAACTTCCAAGGAAAAACTAAAGTTATGCGGAGGGGATAATTTAGTTTTGCCTTATGGGGCAAAACTTTTCCTTAAGGAATTATGCCTTATGTGTACATTTTAATTAAGGCATAACCAAAAGTATGCCTTAACTAAAAGTTAAAAAAAAAAAAAAAAAAAATGTCTCAAGGCAAAGTCTGCCCCCTCCGGCATAACTTCCTTAAGGAAAAACTAAAGTTATGCCGGAGGGGGCATAACTTTTCCTCAAGGTATAATTTAGTTTTGCCTTATGGGGCAAAATTTTTTAAGGAACTATGCTTGATGGGCATACTTTAATTAAGGCAAAACCAAAAGTATGCCTTAACTAAAAGTGTGCCTTTTTAAAAGTTAAAAAAAAAAAAAAAAAAAAGTCTGCCCTCTGCCCCTCCGATAACTTCCTTAAGGAAAACTAAAGTTATGCCGGAGGGGGCATAACTTTTCCTCAAGACATAATTTAGTTTTGCCTTATGGGGCAAAATTTTTCCTTAAGGAACTATGCCTTATGGGGTATACTTTTAATTAAAGCATAACCAAAAGTATGCCTTAACTAAAAGTGTGCCTTGAAAAGTTTAAAAAAAAAAAAAAAAATGTCTCAAGGCAAAGTCCGCCCTCCGCATAACTTTGATTTTTCCTTAAGGATTGTATCTTGGATCCGCATACACTCTCCCAATACCCCCGTCTTGCGAAATTATTTTTTTATTTTATGCCCGAACGGGGTTCGAACCTGAACCTCGGTATCCAAGCGGCAAAACTTAAAGACCACAAATGAGGGCAAAATTTAAAGACCACCCCAAAAGAAGGGCAATCCGTGCAAAAAATTGTATTTTTTTTTTTGGCTTATAAGCTGTTTATTTTAAGCCCATCCAAACAGGCTCATTGTAGATTTCTTAGGCTCTCTATAAGTATTCTCTTTTCCTTTTTTTTTTTTTTTTTTTTTGTTTCCTATGGTTGCCAGCATTTCCTTAAGGGAAAAGGGTCAAAATACCTCTCTACTCAGAAAAAATGGTAAAATATCCTTCAAATTTATTTTGGGTTAAAAATCCTCTCATCCTTAAAGTTTTCAAATATACCCCCGTCTTGACGGAAATTATCCTCCAAAATAACCCGAAATCATTATTTAAACCCGTTCCATCATTTAAACCCGACCCAACTAAATAATAACCCATAAGATCCCTTTATTCCCCCAATTCCCTCAAACTTCAAACCTACGTATTGGGAGAATAAGAGAATTTTATGGGTTATTATTTAGTTGATCGGTTTAAATGATGGAGCGGTTTCAAAAATGATTTGATTATTTTGGGGATAATTTCACAAGACAAAAAAGTATATTTGAAAATTTTAATGACGAGAGGGGTATTTTTGACCCAAAATAAGTTCGAAAGATATTTTTGACCTTTTTTCCAAAGTAGAGGGGTACTTTTGACCCTTTTCCTTTCCTTAATGCTGAGGAATACAGCATTACCATTTTCCAAAAAAAAAAAAAAAAAATAGATTCAGTTATGGAAGAGTTTTGGGTTAAAGTTAAGAGTAGGTTCATTTTAGTCCCTCAAATATTACCCTGAGCATATTTGATCCCTTATCTATGGGAGTAGGTTCATTTTGGTCCCTCAAATATAACGCTAAGCATATTTAATCCCTTAACTATGCTAAAGTGGAGCACTTTTGGTTCCCCTAATAGAATCCGTTTAAAAAGTAACGGTGCTAAACCCATGTGACACTCACGTGACTCGTAAAAGGCTAAACCCATCGGATAAAATGCAAAGCAGAGTAATGGCATTTCTCTAAAAAATGCAACTCATATAAGATATTAGCAAAACAACTCATAATATTTGGATCATATGGTTGGTAACCAACTCTTAAACGGTAATCTGGCAGCACACATGAAACCGTTCCACTTATTTTGGAAGCATGTGAATATAAAGTTTTTTTTGTTAAATAATTCTTTTTAACAATCGTTATAATTATCTTAATTTGCATTCGTAAGCATGTGAATGCAAATTTCAATATATTAGATAAAGTTTATACTTTTTGTTTTAAAGAATCAAACTTTCTTCTCGTCAGCAATTGAAGCTTTCTACAGAAAGGCTAAGGCTTTTTCTCCGGTGAAGTGCTTTTTCATATGAAGTTGGGGAGAAAGACGAATGAGTTTAGTATTTTTGTCCAATAGGTTTAGCCTCTTACAAGTCACATGAGTGTCACATGGGTTTAGCACCGTTACTTTTTAAACGGGTTCTATTAGGGGAACCAAAAGTGCCTCACTTTAGCATAGTTAAGGGATTAAATATGCTTAGCGTTATATTTGAGGGACCAAAATGAACCTACTCCCATAGATAAGGGATCAAATATGCTCAGGGTAATATTTGAGGGACCAAAATGAACCTACTCCCATAGATAAGGGACAATTTTAACCCAAACCTCGAAACTTTCCAATTAAAAGATGCTGAGTTATGGAAACTTTACAATTAAAAGATGCAGAGAATCTTACGAATCCAAAGCCAGCAGTCTTGTAAGTCTGACCGACCATAATATACTTCCTGCAGTACTTGTTGAGGAAGAGTCTGAGATAAGGTAGTTCATCAATAATTGCACCAACACCTCCATTTTTACTTCCTCTTGAAAGCGCATCATTATACTCTTCCAATGTGCTATAACTTCTGAACTTGGAGCTGTGAAATTTCATGCGCTTCAAGACATCTTTGACAAAGGAACCTTCTTGATACCCAACATATTCTCCATTCTTAATGAGATCATTGAGGTCTGTTATAGTAGGTTGGAGCTGTCGCACCGTTAACATAGATGTTAAGCTGGCTGTGTAACTTGATGTCAGCACTAGAACGACGAAAACCCACACAATCATCACGAATCTTGTTAAGTTACTTTTTACCTTCTCTCCTGTAACAACGAGCCATATATATGATTTCTTGAGAAACAAGGAGAAATCTTAAAGCTTTCGTATAGAATTTGCTTTTGAGTTGGAGACTTACTATGAGCAAAAACGAGAGTTGAGAAGGAAAACCAGAATATCATCCCAACTTGCTTGCGTTTGGGTCCTCGGAACTCTTCATTTACACGATGTTCGAGTAGCCAAACCACAAAACCAATGAAGACGAAGAATGCTCCAGTTGTTATCCAAAGCTCGCTCTTTAGAGGTTTCAAGAAAATCCAAGTATTCTTCCTGTCATCACTCTTTACTGGCACAACTGCTGAAATACCCGACTCCGTGAAAGGTAACGTAAAATCCACATACTCGGATCGGTTCGCTAAAATGGTCACATCACCTACAATTGCATCATATTCCTGTTCAAGGCAAACAATGATTATTACAGTATTTATGGTTGGTCTTCCTCAGCCAAAGCAAAAGCAGAAAGTAGATAAGAAAAGGAGCAAGTATTCAGCCAAAGAGGTCAATTTACACAAGGATTTGGTATTACCTTAGAAGAGACCTTGCTAACAAGATTATCATAGTCTGGAGAAGTGGGGATATCTGGTATTTGAAATGGAATAAATTCATAACGGAGAGCATATGGCAAAGATAGGATGACTTCTTTGAAGACATCTGCACAGAAACCAGTTGCAGTTACTGCTTGTGTTTTTAAATCTTTTTCCACTTTAATGAATTCGTTCATCCATCCTTTGGCAGGAACTCCGACCCTTAACTTCTTCCCAGTTGTGGGTATTTCCCAGCCTCTCGGAACAATAGTAGATTCACCGGGCCAAATTATGGCTCGTAGTTGCTTATTATTGCACTTAGCAGCTGTTTTACCAATCATCTTCAGTTTACATGAAATTCCATCTTTCTCTGTCCAGAATCCAATTGTTCTCTCTGCTTTCTCAATTATATTCACAATCTGATATGGGGAAGGCTGCAATTCACCATCAACAAGGCGAAAATCACCACTTAGACCTGTTTTTAGTGTTATGTTTTGCATAGAGTCAATGAGCAGAGATCCCAATTCTGAGACTCCAAGTGCATCTAAGTCCGTTAAGTTCTTTCTAGTGTCTGCTTTCTTGAATTTTGGGATGGCAGTGCCACCCACCTTCTCTACTGCTTTTGCTAATGCTGTGATGTCATCATACGCCCATAGCCCGAAAACATTGAGTTCTACTGTGTCCATCTCTGGATACTCTTGACGTAATCTCCTTCTCCACCTCTTGGTGAAATTGATTAGTTCATTTGTTCTTGGAACATATGGCTTTATACCAAGAACACCTTGCATTGATGACTCAATCACTGAATGGTCTACCGAGCCCAGAAGAATCGTTGGCAGATCTGTGATGATCCATGCATATCCTTTGCTCATCATCCCGGCTTTGTTCGCATTGAGGAAAAGGCTTTTGGCAAGTAATGGTCGCAAGTGCACAACGAAGACCCTGGTCTGCATTGTATTCAACTTGTATAGCTCGCTGAGGATTTGATCATCATTGGCTGAGGGAGAAATAACACTTCTATAGGAGACTAAAGTGCTGATTTCCAGTAAGGCATCAGTCAAATGTGGAACTATCCCGGTTCCATAGGGGCTATCCTCGTAAATGACTACAACCTTCCTCCAATCAAAGTTCTTAACAATTGCTGCAATGGCCTTAGTCTGGCTGGAAGAAGGAAGTGCTCCTCTGATGAAGTAGGTGTTTTCCTTGACCGTAAGTGAAGGACTTGTTGCTGGAGAAATGATAGGGACTCTGACTCTTCTCCCTATGTCAATCACAAAATCAGTTTGTGTAGACATTTGTGGTCCAAATATAGCTTGTACTTGGACATCCTTTAGCAAGGATATGGCTGCAGATGCACAATCAGAGTATAAGAAATTTTCTGAACATTCGTTCCAAAATAGGAAAGGGAAAATTACAACCAAATACCATTCGGCCATTTAGTTTACAAAATATGTACACAGTGTATAGGTAGTGTATCGTTAATACTAAATATACATATACTATACATACTTATATTTATAATATACACACCTATACATACCTATGCATACCTATACGGCCTTGTTTGGTAAATTATATGGCCGAGGGTATATTTATGCAAGTATCCCAATTGGAAAACCAAAGGGAAACAAAAGAAAATTTTGGAAAAAGAGGACATCTTGTGCAAATAAGGCATGAATAACTAGCTACCAGAGTATATCTGACTCGTGAAGCAAAGAGAGTAAGATATTCTAGTTTAGCTGAAGTAAATCAATGAGCTAATATATATGCTGTTGAATTTACCAGCGGATGCTGCTTCAACATCATCTTTCTTGGAATCCCTCAAATGGTGGACTATCCTAACGGCACTGCGACTAGCGGCGGCATGGTAATCTTCAAGTGCTAGTAAGATACATGTGTGCATTACTTTTCCCACATCTGTTTCCATATCAAGAATTATGCCCACATCCATTTTTACTACACCAGTTTCATCTTCACCTCTTGTTGGGATTATGTAGTGGTAAAAGCTAACGATGGAGACTAATTGAATCAAGAATATAAGCAAGTGGGATTTTGGAGACTGCATTTGAAAAACTCTGGGCAAGTAGTTTTAGAGTTGGGCAATGAGTTGTGCTTGTGCAAGTAACCACCTTGCAAAGATATTCTCTGCAGCTCTCTCAAAAGGGTGGCTCTGGATATATAGCCTCCGAATGAGGGAATTCTATAGACTTCGATCAATAAAGACCTTGACTAATATAAGTCCAGACCATAATTAATGTAGAAAGAAGGACAAAGTTGAAGAAAACAATTGAAAAATATTTTCCCTCATACCAAACAGTCTTTATCATACGCGTTTTAGTAAATTGTATGCATGGAATGATTAATGCAATTAGACGTCGAAGTCAAGAAGTAAACAGTAAACATTGTGTCAGTTGGGTCTTGGAGATGGTCAGAGCTCACTGGCTCATTTGGACTGATAGGAAGCTGCTATTAAGTTACCAGTGATGAAATGAACTTATTATATTGACTGATGACCTTCCATTATTTTACTATATATAGAAAACACTTTACCGCAATAGTTTATAACCACGTAAAATATATGTAATTCATTTAGGACCATAAATTTAAAAGTCTTCTCTTCTTTTTTAAATTTCGTATCCAGTCAAATTGGTTCACATAAATTAAAACGGAGGGAGTATTATACAAGGGCCAATTAAACTTTTTTGTAGTACTTAGTTGGGGACTTTAGTTACATTACAAATAAGCCTTTCCAACTAAGAGGTTCATTCTTCCAATTTGCTCTCATATTTATCTTTTATTACTTCATCTACTAAGCCTGACAAGCCCAATGTGTATAAGATTTTTTGCTCGTACTCAGTCAAATTTTAGTATAGTTTATGATATCGTCCTACGAGATTGACAATCTAGAAGGCTGGTACTTGTAATATTTTGACTACTATTTGAGAGAATCAAATTGATGAAAGGTGAGTTTGGAATTATAAATTACTTAAATTAAAGCGAACAACTTCCGAAGGATTTATAGTTTAAAAGAGCTGGGAATCGTTGAATTCACTTGATATATCATTACAATAAAATCTTAGTTTCTACACGTATTTTCTAAAGAATAATTGCTTATTGCTAATACAATTATATTTTCACATTAAGAAATAAATAATTAATTAACACTCCGCGAGGTTATGTCAATTAATTGACTTAAGCTTAGCGATGATTGAACTGAAATATCTTGGCCGAATTGTGCTCAAGGGTAGTAAAAACTTCGTGAGAATATTTTTACTAAAAATCAATAATATTGCCCACAACAGTTCCTCCGTGAGATTTAAAACTGAGGCAAGCAAAATTACAGACTTGAAATAATGATCTTACTAAAAATTACTCTCACTCTAATATTCTATTCATCAGTTATTATATATTAATTTTTGCTCATTGAGAATTACAAAATTAATATGAGAATAATTTGGATATAAAATATATGGATGTGATAATAATGATTAGAAGATCAATATTCCAGCACACTATGAAATATAAATAGAAGATTTCAAGCTAAGAATGTATTGAAACTGAGATAGAATATAATTATATCAAGCTTTATCAACTATCCCAACAAAAAAAAATTACTCCATTGTGAAGTAAGAAAAGCTAATGAGAACTTCCAAAAAGACTAAACATACGGTAAGAAAAAGACTAGGATAAAGACACCAAGAGTAACTCTTTTCTCTCTAGGAAGCTTAGAACTAGATAGGAAATTATATACAAAAGTGGGATGCCCCTCTCTTCTACAACATATGTTTATTTATAGAAAAATTCTTAGAAGACTTGGAGAGAAATTCAATATAATAATACTTCCTTGATGAGAAATTGGCATGGCAAATTATCATGTAATCTTGTGAAATTGGCATGGCAAA
The DNA here is from genome assembly GCF_029784015.1 of Lycium ferocissimum. Taxonomy (NCBI): domain Eukaryota; kingdom Viridiplantae; phylum Streptophyta; class Magnoliopsida; order Solanales; family Solanaceae; genus Lycium; species Lycium ferocissimum. Next base: position 17,901 of record NW_026713294.1, on the reverse strand, counting down.
TTATCATGCAATCTTGATAAATTGGCATGACAAATTATCATGCAATCTTGAGAATTTGGCATGACTTTGTTTCTCTTGATTTTGTGTAGTCTTTGGTGCAGTTGTCACGGACACATCCACGTTTTTTGGCTTTTAGTTCTTGCTTCTTTCTTTTTTATATGTTCTTTTCCTGCAAGATTTGTTAGAAAAATGCGAGAATATGATATAAATTATTCATATTTTATTTTTAAAATATTATATTTTTATATTGAAATTACTTGAATAATTTATTCTCATCAAATACCCCCACACTTGAATATTTGCTCGCCTCGAGTAAAGAACTTCGAAGATTTTTTTTTTTTTTTTTTTTGAAATTATGGCTACTCTCGTAAAAATGAAAATTTAATCAAATAAAATCTATCATGCTTCCAAACTTTATAATTTTCATATTTATCAAATCTTCACTTTGTTTCTGCTTTTATTTTTATTCGACAAAAGCTTCACCTTCTTTCATTTTGAAACTTCTCTAAAATTGATAATTTTATGATCATCTGCATTTCGTATTCTTCATCTTTTTGTCCATAGGCTTGCCCTTTATGCCTATCTCCACTAATGTAGACCAAACACTGACTTCTAAAATCATTTAGGACTTTTTGGGCTTGTAATGTTGGCTTGAGTGGTAGGGTAAAGGTTATATTTATTGTGTTGGCTTTCCGGCTTTGGAGCAATTTTTTTTCTTTTTCGAACGGACTTTTCACATATTTGCTAGGTGATATTATTTTTCTTGATGTACTTAGAGTTTTGTACATAATCACCACCATTTTTTTCGTTTTTTTCTTCTTCTTTAATTCTTGTTCTTTTTTCAAAACGAACTCCAAACTTATTTTCTAAAAAAGGACTTTCAAATCATAAGTATGAAATTGCATATTTAAATTTGAGCTGGTTTAGGGGAAAAAAATAGAAGAAGATATATTTAGGCTTCAAAACAGGTATTTAGAAAAGACTGAGGTAAATAAAGAAAACATAATTCATTTTCTAAAAATCAGTGTTGTCTAGGATTTCACCTCAAAGGACATTCAGGGCAAGTTCTAGAATAAAGATTGTAAATTCTGCTTGCTTTTGATCGTAATGCTTCTCAATCTCATAAAGTCCTGCTAAGTATTGAAGATATTAGTTCTTGCCTTCACAAAAATAAACTCAAAAACAAGAAAGTTATGAGTTAAATATAAAAAATATATATTTGACATTGGATGATAAGAATTTTATTTTGATAGATTAGCATTTTACAAGAGGCATATTTTTATATACTAAATTAAATTATTCAATATTAAAATAAAGTGAAAATCTTTTGGCTTTCAAATATACAACTGCAGAAGAAAGCTTGAAAGAAATTGTAGCCGCACACATCTTGCGTGCAAATAACAAGTCTAGTTTGTATATAAACTAGAAAATTACCTGTGCCAATTAATCAAGTGCATTTTCTCTTACGCTCATTGGACTTATAAGGCTCCATTGCTTCGCCCTCAATGGCTACGGGATTTTTTTTTCAATTTTTCTTTAAACAAAAATAAATGGTTACTAAATTATGAAATATATTACTCCCTCCGTTTCAATTTATATGAACCCATTTGACTGGACACGACATTTAAGAAAGAGGAAAGACTTTTGAAACTTGTAGTTCAAAATAAGCCTTGAAAATTTATGTAGCTGTAAATCATTCATAAAGTGAATTTATTTCTAAATTAGGAAAGAGGTCATTCATTTTGATACGGATTAAAAAAAAAAATATGTTCAAACAAATTGAATCAAAGGGAGTATAACTTTTTCAAAAAAAAAAAATTAATATACATATATCTATAGGTTTATAATTATGTATGAAAATATTGTACTTGTTATTTTATAACGAAAGAGAGAGAATTAGGTGACAACTTGTCATGATTGCTTTTGACTTTTCATTTCAAAAAGGTAAGTATTAAATACAACAAAAAATTTGAACTGTATCGTTCTAAGCCGTCAACCGGTTCGGTTGAACCGTTAAAATCGAAATCGGACGATAAAAATTGGGCCGGAGCCGGAACCGGTAGAGGCAGGTTAACGGTTCCGGTTAACCGTTAATTTTTTTACCGGTCCGGTTCCCCATTTTTTTGAAACCGGAACCGGTTAAACCGGTAAAATCGGAACCGGATCGATTTAACCGGTTAAATTAAAAAAAAAAAAAAATTAAAACAGCCGTTGGGCTGGGTGAAATTGGACTGTTGGCAACGGTCCATTTGCAAAAATGGCCGTTGCCAAACGGTCAAAAACTTAATTTTTGGCCCCCCAACACCCCAAACTTTTTTTTTTAACACTTTAACCCATCCCTCACCCCTATATAAACCCTTCTTCACTTTCATTTTAATTCACACCAATTCACTCTTCTCTTTCTCTCTCAAATCTCAATCTCTCAATTATAGTTACTTTGCAATAATTAGTCACTTTATATTTCTCTCAAATAAATATTACAAAGTCTTATTATAGTTTCAATTATTAATTTTTTGCAATTATAATATTGTTGGTGGAGTTGGTGATTTTGCAACAATCCGAAGTAACTTTGGTGGATTTGCAATTCTAGCCGCCTTCACTTTGTTGGAAATTCAATCCGGCAATTTGGTACCTTCGTTCCAACTCTATCTTTATTTTTCGCAATTTAATTCTAGCAATTTATTTTTTGCAATTTAATTTACGCAATTTAATTCTAGCAATTTAATTTGTTGTGATTTAAATTAATTCTATTTAATAATGTCAAAGAGATTAAGACGTGGTGCCGGTAGTAGTAGTGGTATTGTTAGGCGTGGGCTTAATGAGAAAATATTTGTGGAAGAAACACCTAATTTAGGTATTGATGTTGGAGGAAATAATCCACTTTTAGGTCATGAGGCAATGCAACAACATTTTACCGACACTTTTAATGAAGACTTAGATGATGATGATGATGAAATACAACCCCCGAAAATCCCATAGGAGATACATGTCTGCACAATCACATACACAAGACAAACCGCCTAGAACTCGTAAGCCAACAAAAAAAGTTTGGAAATTTATGACTAAGAATAGGAAAACCAATCGGCTACATGTGGTATATGTGGACAAGTATTTAGTTTTAAACAAGGAACTAGTAAGGATGGTGGAACGGATACACTAAATGGTCATATAGAGAACTAAACATATGGATGTTTGGGGAGAGCAAACGGGGTCAAATGTGGGGGGGGGGGATTCAAATGACGATAGACCCCGAACCGGTAGGAATTTTAAGTATGACAAGAAAAAAGAGCGTGTAGAAATAGATAAAATGGTAGCTTATGATTGTTTACCATTTTCCTTTCCATCGTTATGGGGTTTGTTACTTACATTCAACGTTGTTATAATCCGTTATTTGAGGGTATTCCTAGAAGTACTTATAGAGCCGATGTTATAGATTTGTTTAAAAATATAAATTTTATTTGCGCCATGTATTTAATTCTTTAAATTGTAATGTTTGTCTTACCGCCGATTTGGGTCTTAGTCTTAACAAGTTAGATTTTTTTTTATTACATGTCATTAGGTTGATGACAAATTGGGTTATGCAAAAGAATCATAGCTTTTTTATATGATGAAGGAAAAGGTCGTCATGATGGAAAAAATTTTAGCGGATTCAATGTCACTATTATGAGATTTTTTAACATTTATAGAAAAACACTTTGTATTGCTTTAGATAATCTTCTAATAATACAAAGGCGATTGTTCTTTTAAAGAGAGAAATTAAACCCTCCGCTAGAAAATATTTTTCATGTGAGATGTAGTTGTCACATTTTAAATTTAATTGTTAAAGATGGTCTTGACTATTTTGACGATTCTATTCAAAAAGTTAGAAATGCGGTTGCGTTTCTTTTTTGTAATGCTAATAGGGGAAGAATTAGAGATTTTAAGAATGCTTGTGTGGAAAATAACCTTAGATCTAGGAAAATTCAAGTAGAAATTGAGACTAGGTGAAACTACACTTACATTATGCTACAACAAGCATATGAGTATAGGATTTCCATACAACAAATTCACAACAAATATAATATGGATAGTGAAGATTGGTTAAATTTTTCGCATTGGGAAGATGTTAAAGAATGTGTTGAGCTCTTAGAAAATTTTTATAATGCAACTCTTGCTTTTTCTAGACAATTCTATCCCACGGTAACCGGAATTTTAGCCTACTTAGCGAAAATAGCTAGAGTTTTACAAGAGTATAAACATAAACCCGATTATCAAGTGTTTATTTTTGAAATGATAATCAAATTTAAGAAGTATTTTTTTCCCATCCCAACTTTATTTATATTGGGTTCTCTTTTTAAATCCTTGTTTAAAAATGTCTTATACTAAAAATTTGGTTGGTCAAATTTATACATTTTAGAAATTGAAGCGGGAGTTCAACCATCTTTATTTGGCCTTCGAACTGATTGATGATGAGTTTAGAAATTTTTTTACTCATTATTGTAGTTTGGAAGAACGTGCTACACCCGTTGCTCCACGCCCTACTACTTCTCAAAGTAGCAAAAAGGGCTTATCGGGTTTAAAAATTTTACATTCTGACCATCCCAACTTCTAATACGAACTTTGATGAATATAACTTTATTTGATGCGACCCAAATGTAGATATCAAAGAATTAGATGACTTGGACGTCTTAGCATGGTGGAAAAGTACAAGGCAAGTTATCGATACTCTCAAGAATGGCTCGAGATATCCTTACACGTTCAAGTATCAACCGTGGCTTCGGAGAGCGCATTTAGCCAAGGAAGACAACAAATTAGGAGACCGTAGACATTCATTATCAGGCTTTAGCTTGCAAGTACTAGTGTGCGTTCGCGATTGGATTAGATTGGAAGCGGTGACAAAACTTAGAAGCAAGGAAGGCGAAGAGGAAGAACAAGATTTGATAGCTAGTGGATCGGACCAAATGGAAGACTTTGAAGATATTTCACGACCCGAATATATATGTGGAGGAAATTAACGAAATGGTTCAAAATTGGTGATTTTATTATTCGACTATTTCTATACTACTCATGTATTATTTGTACGTTAAAAAAAACTACAACTTGCAAATAAATGTTATCCAAGAATGAATAAAATATATGGTTCATTGAGCTTTCTTCTATTTACTTGTGTTCATATTTTTACTTTTATAAAGTTAGAATATACCTAAAATATACTAAGAATATACTTAAATTAAAAACTAGAAAGTTATATACTTGAAAAATAACTAAAATATACTTATAATATATAGTATATATATATATATATATATTAAGTTATATATATATATATTAAGTTTATACATATATATAAGTTATATATAACTAAAACATATTTATATATATTAAGTTATATAACCTAAGTATACGATACATATATTGATATATATATATAAGTATATTCTTACTATATTTTAGGTATATATATATATATATATATATATATATATATATATATATATGTGTGTGTATACGTATATACGAATTTATAAACTTAGAAAACAATTAAGCTATAAATAACATAAGTTATAATATATAAGTTATAATAAGTATATATAGTATACTTAAAGTATGTATATATATATATATATATATATATATATATATATATATATAAAAAGTTATATATATGTATACGTATTATAATAAGTATATATAGTATATAGTCTTAAGATATAACTTAATATATATATGTATACACGTATATTATAATCATTCTTGATTAACTTGTTAATCATAGTCATATAAATATTTAAACTTTACTTATAAACTTGTATAACATATGTAAATATACCTACAATATACTAATAAATACTATAATATATATACATATATAATACAAAAAAAAAAAAAAAGGGTTTTGAAGGTTTTTAACCGGACTCGGCCCTTTGGCTTTGAGGGTTTTATTGTAAACCGATACTCTCGGCCGTTTAGATTTTTTAACCATTGGCATCACTAATCTTACCGGTCCGATTCCGGTTAAACCGGTTAACAGGCCTATATCGTTCCACATAGAGCCTTTCTGAAAGGAAAACAAAAACTGAATTGTACTTTCCCATACAATCACCTATTTATAAATTTTTTTAATTAAATATTTGATTTAAAAAAAATTAAAAAATATACAGGTCTGCTGTTTCACGTGGGGCTGGCATAGCAAGTAGAACTTTTCATCGTCTTGTCTGACACATTGATGGATGATTGAAATTACTCATTTTTTATTCTTTTACAAGAAAACTCATTTATTATTATAAAATTATTACTATGTGATGTATATTATATAATATATTCATATTATATACCCACACAAATCTATTATCTATAAACGGTGAAGGAGGACGAACAATGCAGTCATATTACTGTACTAAGAGCAATATCAATTGTACTATAAACTTGGATCAATGTCATTGGTCATTGAATTTGTTATGCATTTTTATGAAAACGTGTTGTCATTTCTATATCAATTGTACTATAAACTTGGACCAATCTCATTGGTCATTGAATTTGTTATTCATTTCTATGAAAACGTGTACTGTATTTAATAAACGGTGAAGGAGGACGAAAAATGCAATCATTTACTGTACGAGCAATATCAATTGTGCTATAAACTTGGACCAATCTCAATGGTCATTGAATTTGTTATGCATTTTTATGAAAACTTGTACTGTATTTCTGTCATTTCTATATCAATTGTACTATAAACTTGGACCATTCTCATTGGACATTGAATTTATCATTAAATTTGTTATGCATTTTTATGAAAACGTGTACTGTATTTCTGTCATTTCTATATCAATTTGTACTATAAACTTGGACCAATCTCATTGGTCATTGAATTTGTTATGCATTTTTATGAAAACGTGTACTGTATTTCTGTCAATTACTGTATTAAGAGCAATATCAATTGTACTATAAACTGGACCAATCTGATTGGTCATTGACTTTGTTATGCATTTTTATGAAAATGAGTACTTAACCACATTACTAAAAATAAATATCCAAATTACTTGTTCATTTATAAAATCAAAATAAAACTAATTAAATCTTTCCCATCTTACACTCTCTGTCCCTTATTATTTGATTACCGAATATTTATTCTTTCCGCCACGTATATGCAACTTCAATTTTATACCAACATATTTATTTCTTCCTAGTAACTTTTTACTGTTTCACTTTTAACTTTTCAATTTTTTTAAGAATTAATAAATGAAGTACTCCTCCGTCCCATATTACTTTGCCACATTACTAAACTACTTTTTTATACTACGTGAACATATGTCATAGTATCGAATATTTATTCTTTTCTCATGTATACACGTATGCACTTCAATTTTAATTCTCCAACACATAATTATTTTCTCCGTACACTTTTACTTTTTGCTTTTGACTTTTTCACGTTCTTTAAGAATTAATAAATAAAAATCTTTCTGTTTCATATTACTTTACCACATTACTAAAAATATATATCCAAATTACTTGTTCATTTATAAAATCAAGATAAAATTAATTAAATATTTCCTATCTTACCCTCTCTTCCCATATTCTTGACACCGAAAATATATGTCAAAATTACTTGTTCATTTATAAAATCAAGATAAAACTAATCAAATCTTTCCCATCTTACCCTTAGTAACAAATGTTCTTAAAAATAATCAATTTTGATTAGAATATATTTATTAGAAAGAGATAGGAGTAAGATAGTAACATACATCTTTTATTTATGATTTCTTAAGAGGTATGCAAAAGAGAAAGTGACAAATAATATGGGACGGAGGGAGCATATATTTTACCATAATATTCATATTTATTGGTGTAAATCTCAATAGCCTTGAAAAATGATTAATTAATGTGAAGGGTAAAATAAATAACAAGAATTTTTTTTTCTTTTTCTTGATCTATTAACATGAACAAGTAAAAGTGAACGGAGGAAGTGACTTTTATCCCCGTTTTCCTTCTTTATCAATACTTTAAACGTGACGAGAGGACGAACAATAGCAATGCAAATTTATACCAAAAGTTATATAAATTGTACACTTTAACCAACTACTTTTTAATCCCACTTGGACATATGTTATAGTACTGCGTATTTATTCTCTTCTCATGTATACACGTATGCACTTCAATTTTAATTCTCCTACATATATTTATTAGTTCTTAAAGAACGTGAAAAGTCAAATTTGAACAAGTAAAAGTGCACGAAAGAAATAAATTTGTGTAAGAGAATTAAAATTGAACAACATAAGTTTATACATGAGAAGAGAATAAATATTCAACAAGAACGTGAAAAGTCAAAAGTGAACAAATGAAAATGCACGGAGAAAATAAAAATGCCGGAGAATTAAAATTGAAGTGCATACGTTTATACATGCGAAGGAATAAATATTAAAAACTATATACAATATACTTGAAATAAAAAAATAGTTGGTTAAAATGCATGAGTTATATAACTTTACCAACTTAAAGAGATATAGTAGAAGGAATATAAGTCAAAAGTGATTGAAATCTTGTGAGAATGGAAGATATATATATTGTTTCTCCACAGACAAAAAAGTAAACACATATATAAGTAACTAGTGTGAATTTGTGTGTGAATGTAGTTTTAAGCTTATCAACACACTAGTTGTTGGAGGCCCAGGCTTAACTCACAATATAAATATAATGCGTAATTCTTATCAAATAAGAATAAATTGTGTCACTTTTTTAGTACATAATTAATTTAATGTAATTGCATGTTAATCATATTTTTTTGTATAATTTTTCATAATTATTAAAGTTTATTTGTCATATAATTAGATAGTTTTCTTAAGAAAAATATTTATGAGAAAATAAGTTTGGTAGGAAAATTAGCAAATACCAAAAGGGCGCAAGTAATTTGATATCCTATAAACTAACGTGATAAAGTAGAGATAATAGTCAAAATACTCCCCAACGTTTGACCGGTGCCGGTGCCAACTACACACCGAACCTTTCTTTGGTCCTATTACCCCTTGGACAATTTTTTTTGAATATTAAAATGCCCTTTTTTTCATGTGCGATCGAAATACTAACATGACAACCCTAAATTATTAACGGTCATTGTCCACACGCGCACCGGCCCACGTGCTACATCTTTAATTTCCTTATTTTTTATTAATTTCCCCCTTCCTCCATCCATTTACTCTTCTTCAAAAAAAAAAAAAAAAAAATCTCAATTTTCCACACTCCATTTTCGGTATGAGGATCCAAAACCCATACCCAATTCTCCTTCATCTTCATCAACATCATCATCATCATCATCATCATCTTCATTTAGGAGTTGAAAAAAAAAAAAAACTTCTTCAAATTTGATCCAAAAAAACTCAAATGTGAAAGAAAGCCTTCCTAATACCAAGTAGACAAAGTTCATCCATTAATTTGATCAAACAATTAAGAATTTAAAGAAACCCACTTGGTGTTCTTCATAGTTTTCTCCAAATTCAAACAATGGAGTTTAATTTTCTCCCAAATCAACTCAAAGCATTAGTGCTTAGCTTAAACAACTCCAACTAAGCAACAATAAGAACTGTAAACAAGAACTTTCAATCGATTTTCTTTAACAAGATTATATTTTCAACCTTTTTTTTTTTTTTTTCATTTTCGGTTTTTTTTTTCGGATTTTTTTTTTTTTTTGAATTTGATTTGGGAAAAAAATTCAAATGTGAAAAAAGTTCAACAAAAAAACAAATTTCATCCATTAATTTGATCAAGCAATCAAAATTTAAACCCACTGGTGTTCTTCATAACTTTCTCCAAATTTAGGAAATGGGTTTAGTTTTCTCCCAAATCAAAGAATTAGCTTAAACAACTTAACCAAAGCAACAAGTAAACTCCAAACAAGCAACTTTCAATCGATTTTCTTTTTAACAAGATTAGATTTTCAACCTTTTTTTTTCTTTTTCCATTTTTCGTTTTTTTCTTGATTTTTTTTTTTGAATTTGATTTGGGAAAACGTTGATTATAAGAATAATCACTATCCTAGCTCTAAATTTATAATGGGTATTATTTTGACCAAAAAAATGGAGATGGGTGTTAAATAGGGTGAAGAAGAAGATGAAGTAGTCTAAAAATGGAGGAATTTAAATTTATCATGACATCTATTACAAGTTTTGACATTTTAAAAACACATCGAGATGCTTTTTTAAAAAATTATAACATCTTTGAATTCTCCATACGCTTCTTGTCAATATCAAAAAATGGGCATTTTAATGCCGAAAAAAATTATCCGTAATATTAGTTCAACGGTGTGTAGTAAAGGCATTTTGATTAAACGTTTGTATATTTTTGACTATTATCTCTGATAAAGTATGATAATTACAACTCGTCGAAGATCATAAATTGAAAATTATTTTTATATTTTTATGAATTTGTGAGCACGCGATTGTTATTTATAGATAGAAATAGATTTCTTTTGATATTTATTAATCTTTCGCTCATTATTCTACGTGTCAGGGGTTTATGCTAGTGAAATGTGTTCTCTAACCTTAGTTTAGACGAAATTCAATAAATAACTAAATTCATACAATGATCCTCGAGAATCAATTTAGTTATTCATATATTGTATGTTTATGCTTAAAAATAATAATTTCTAGTTAATCAAACAAGCGATCTTAAAGATAATCTAATTGTGACTGATAACTCTACCTTCAATTTCAACATGAAAAAATGTCATTCAATGATTATTTTACTTTCTGTATTTGTAAGCACATATGATATCACTAAAGAAGTAAAATGTTGGATGTTTAATAGAGAGGAGCATATGGAGAGGAACGTATGTCGTAGGACATGTTTATATATATATATATATATATAAATGTTTTAATATATATATAAAATTTGGCTCCATATAAATCATGTATACCTAGAAATTAAAAATTCTTTTCACTAAATTATCCTTAATTAAATTTTATCAATTTTCTATGGTTTCTTGATAGTATATAAAAATTAACTTATCTAAATGAGAATATATGCGGCCCTTAACTTTTGGAAAAAATTCTTGATAGTTGCCAAGTATCCTCTACCTTTGTTGCTTTTTGGAGTATAATTGCCATCAAACTTTTTAAAATTTACCAAGTTACATATAGGTAGCTATGTAAATAAAGGCCAAAATAGGGGTAAAAATGAAAGTTTTGAGGTTGTGAGGACTACAAAACTCACGGATCCTCACTTAAATCACCTTAATTAAAGAGTGCCCATTTAATATGATTTTTTGATTGTGTAAAAATTCACTTATCTAAACAATGATAAATTGGTATATAAGACTTAATATCTTCTTAATTATATAAGAAAATATTTATTTGGACTAAATATGAAAGCTAAAAGTACCATGAAAAAAAAAAAAAAGATTCACAAAAAGTAATATAAATAGCAATATACCATAATTTTAGGAACCAATAGAAATGGATTAAAAAAATGAGTGGAAAATGAGAATAGGGTAAGAAAAGTCAAAAGGAAAGCTACATGTCACAATATTAGAGGATCAAATTTTTTGTGAGGACTACAAAAAACTTGGATCCTCACTTATATTAAGTAGTAATACATAAGTAACTGGTGTGAATTTGTGTGTGAATGTAGTTTTAAGCTTATCAACACATATGTAAAGGCAGGCGAAGAAGGTATTTCGTAGCTAAAGCATATTGTTGTAACTGGTGTGAATGTAGTTTTAAGCTTATCAACACATATGTAAAGGCAGGCGAAGAAGGTATTTCGTAGCTAAAGCATATTGTTTAAGCTATTTGATATATACACACACATCCAGGATTACATCGTTTATATACGCATTATTTACATATTGAAAGAAGTTGGTACCGGCATAAGGCGAAATGGTAAGCGGCTAAGTTGCTATCGTTGTAGCTGTGGTGTTGTGGTTGATAGAATACTTGTAGAGACAAAAAAACACCTGCACAATTGGTGAGTAATGTTAACAATAAACATTTGCCTAAGTGCTCGGTGAAGGAAAAAAGAAGCATATAGACATTAACATGTTCTTTTTGTGTTAAATCCTTAGGGAAGATCTTAGAAGCTGACAAAGCTAGTAATAAAATGCATTCCGTGTATCTGTATGTATATCAATATTACTGAAGTAATTCTGATATCATGGGAATTAAAGTAGTATTAATGAATCTTTATTACATCAAGTTTTGCGATTGAAAAAAGCAAGAACATTTCAATAGGAAATCCAACAGTGAGAATTATCACTTAAAAGAAAAGTTTTTCATTTTGGGTTTACCTTGTGCACACGTTGCGGCTGCGGGTTCCCGCATCATTATAAAAAAAAAATATAGTCCAGTACTGTAAAATAATTGCTCAAATTATTTAGCAGTACAAACTCATGTACACCATTTATCTTCCACGGATGAGGCACTTTCATCTTATAAACAAACAGTTGTGCCACTTTTCAGACATGGATTGGATCCAATTTTCATTAGCTTTAACTTTTTTCTTCAGCTTTTAAACATAATCAGTATTTCAACCGATCTTAAACCAAAGTAATGAATGCAGAACAACATATATTAAAAATATGACCTGATTCGAAAGTTAACAGCCAAACACGACCTCAGAATAATTGATTCTTCAGCAAACCTGCAAGAATCAACAACAGGTCAAACTTTAAGAATAATAACAATTTTTGAGAAAATTGCCTTCATAAAAAACAACTACAAATAAGTCTGGAAGTCGTTATCAAAAAGAGCACTCAGTTGTGAATGAAACACAGTAGCTCTGTACGCCATCGGATGTTAACAATTTCTGTCCTAAGGTAAGCTCCTGCATCTCTAGGGATAAATTCGTCACCAATGCTCAAAGTAACTAAACTTCCCTTCACAAATTTGCAAAATTCTAAAATACAAAAAGTTAGCTTTAAAAAACTTCTCCCTAATATGTGGATCAATTGCTTTCAACTTTACTAAAGTACAACTAATGATTTTAAAATCAATTGATACCCTTTTAAATTCTCGAACTGGTATATACTTACTGCTACCATAAATAGTTACTTCACTCAGCTATCCAAAAACTATGACTACAAATAGATTGAAAGTTCAAGGTCTTGTCAATAAAATTGCAAACTGGAAAATACATTAAATGGTCACCAAAACACTGACACAGAGAAATGAGCGTAGTCTTTGTCTAGACGTACACGATTTCGGAATATGCACCAAAAATTAGCCTTCCGAAATGTATAAACAATCTTTTGATTCTTTGGTCAACAGAACTTAAAAGAAAAAAGTATAATTCTTTTCTTGTTTTTTAGTGCAGTTACTGAATTTACTCAATTTAGAGATGATGAGAGATGCTAGATGAATAAAAGCAAATAAAGTTAGCTTCAACTATGGTAAATCAGAAATTGAAAAATAGAGCCCAAGTAAAATTCCCAATTTAAAACCCTAGGTCAAACTCAGAAACACTTAATTCAAAAAGTAAAATTTTCACCTGGCTCCAAGTACAAACAAAATAATCTGAAAGAAAACATACAACTCAAATTCATTAGAGAGAAAATAAGTAGAAACCCAAAAGTAAAGGAGCACTTGAAAAATCCAGCATTGACTTTGAGTAGTTAACAGATGTCCATAACCAGAAGAGAAAAAACTCCCAAAAACTCTTGACCTTAATTTATCAACAGCGACAATCAAAGAATTGGAATGGAAGATGCAATGACAAAATTGTCCTCTGCGTAACCTTTACAAAATATAAGTACTTAAGAAGTTCATATAGACAACCATAAAGTTGGGTGTTAAATATGCAACTATTTGTTAGAATTTGCAATTGGCCAAGTAATATGAGACGGAGAGGGGAAGGTGGAAAAGATTTAATTAATTTTATCTTAATTTTATAAATGAATAAGTAATTTAGAAATATTTTTAGTAATATGGCCAAGCAATATGATGGAGGAGTCGCTCATTTATTAATTCTTAAAGAACGTCAAAAGTCGAAAGTGAATGAAGTAAAAGGGTACGGAGGAAATAACATGTGTCGAGAATTAAAATTGAAGTGCATACATGTGTATCATTTGAAGAGAATAAATACGCAAGATCGATGACACGTGGAATAAATTCAAGACACTACCTCGTGACTTTTTCTTTGATAAGTGTCGATCAATTTCAACGTGCTTTGTTCGGTCATGCTTGGATGGATTTCGAGCTATACTCGATTGCGAAATTGTTGTCACAATCTTAGGAAAGTTTCCTTTTTTCGGACAATCTCGATTTTTTAGTAACTTTTGTAACCACAAAAGTTCGCAAACACCCCGGCCATAGCTCTATATTCACTCCGCACTTGATCTAGCAAAGACTACACTTTGCTTCTTGCTTCTCCAAGTGACCAAGTTTCCTCCTACGAGTGTAAGAATCGGATGTGACCTTCTCGTCATCTAAAGATCTAGCCGATCTCAGTACAAGGTAAAGGCTCTATTCGAGGCGACCATGTCGTGAAAGTAGATCTTTTCCAGAGCCGGACTTCGGATACCGCAAAATGTGAAAGATAAGACTTGCATATGAGGATCTCGAGGATCATGCATAAATTGACTCAGAGGGATTTTCCTCTAGGCTATGTCCGTTGACTAGTGTGAGAGAGATAAATGAGTCTTCCAACCACCCTACTTGCATATCTCTCTTTATCAACCGACTTTCCAACTCGCTTTGTAGTTTTGATTGCTTTCAATGGGTGATTCGTCGGTTTGCAACCCGTCATATCTGTTTCTTTCAAGAGATCCGAATATACTTTCTTTGAGAAATAAAGATTCCTCTTTTTGATCTAGCAACTTCAATTCCCAAGAAGTACCGTAATTTTCCTAGATCCTTGATCTCAAATTCCTATAAAACAACTTCTTCAATCGTCATCTCTTCTTGTCATCTCCCGTCATTACTATGTCATCAACATAAACTATGAGGATTAGTGAGTTTACCCTTTAAATGTCTTATAAAGAGGGTGTGATCCGCATTGCTTTGTTGGTAACCAAAGAGATCATTGCTTTATAGAATCTCGTCAAACCAAGCTCTCGGAGATTGCTTCAATCCGTACAAGGCTTTCTTCAGTCTGCATACCTTTCCTTGACTTTATTCATGTCACACCTGTTATACCCCATTTAAACGGGTTAAACTAGAGTACAACATATTGGAGATTCCTATTTTTTGCTTTATTTTAAGGAGTCGCCACCTAATTGATTTTAAGGTGAATTAGGGCACCTAATTATTAACTAAGGTAAAGCCTAACTAAACCTCCGTTAATAGTCTGCTTAATCTTAATTCTAGGTAAGGGTTCTAATTATCCTAAAGGAAGGGGTTAGGCATCCTCTAGATCCGTTAACTACGGTTTCCGCCAAACTTAGGTTAATTAATTTAGATTAAATATAGTGCTTAAATTTTAAAAAAAATAGCTTACAAATATCACTAAAGTTTAAAGGAAAATAATATTAGCTAAAATAAAATTTGAAGAAAATAATTTATGAAAAGAACTTTAAAGGCTAATAAGACTTATAAAAGTTATTAAGATTTTAAAGGAAGAATGCAATGATGCTATAATATTTCATAAATATTACTAAGGCTTTAAAAATGCTATTTAAAATAAAAATTGTACCAAATATAACAATCTTGCATAAAAGAAAGTTTCAAATGCCATTTCAAATAACTTATAAATATATTGCTAGAATTTTGAATAATGACGTCGTTTAAACTAAAGTTTACAAAATACGATAGCTTGCATATAAATAGAATCCCTTTTAGAAGAAAGCTTAGCGAGTTTAAAAAATTGGAAGAAAAATTAGGTTATGAATATAGCAATGTAGAAAAAATAAAATGCAAAAAGGTAATGAGTTTTCCTCCTCTAACTCTATTAGTCGTATTCGGCTAAAATACGTATAGTTTGACAAATCTTAGAGAAATTGCTTGTAAATTTCTTGAATATATATTTATATTAATAGCATTTTGACATCTTAAAAAAAATATGATTCCATTAACTCAAAGTATATAGTTACACTATCTGCAAATTAATTATCCTAAATAAATATTAAAATGTTATAACTGGTCTTGAGATAAATGAAAGGAATGAAGCTTGTGAATTAATTGTTAATTTACTACCCCATTCTTAAGACTAAGTCCCACTAAGTTGCTAAGGTTCATCTAATCTACGAAAACAAAACAAAGTAAAGTGTTAGTCGTGTAATACAAATCAAACGCACAAAAAGAAAATAGAATATGATTAAACGGGTTCGGCCCATTTTAGGCGTGCTGCGATCTGTTTTCTGCCATATGGGCTTTGGCCCAGAATTTTATTTCTTTCCTTCGCGTATATGCTGCAGACAGGACTGGAACGGAGATGAAGGTACGTTTCGTTGGACCTTGGCCCAACATCGAATGCGGAAGACAAGTCCCTCGGACTCGTATGCGAAGGTCATGCATAAAATGGAAAGAAAAGGAAAGGATTAGCACATAATAAATAGATAAGGCCAAACAGGTGAAATAAAAGAAGGAAAGGATCAGTGACTCAGCTAATCTCCCTATTAACATACTTAAATGAAAATATACCAGCAATATACGCACATACACATAATTCATACTTTGCAACATACAAGCAAGGCAGCCTTTAGACATAGACAGAAAGTAGTATATGATCCACTCAAAAAAACGAGACAGGCCAGAAAGCAATTCACGGGCAGAATACAAATGAGCAGATGAGCAGGTTAACTGATGCGCAAATAACCAAAGTTGGACATGTATGGCACAGCTAAGCAGCTGAACTAATCTGTGAACAATCATTATTGAGCATACGAACTATACTGCCTCCTATAAGATAAATAACATATGGCTAACTCAAGTTGATACCTAATATGTAACTGAACAACTACAGAACTATAAACAGAATTAATCTAAGCCTAAACATGCATAATATAACTAAAACACTACAAATAGGAACTAAACGTGACTGACCCAAACAACTCACATAAGCAGTTTAAAATACTGAAACAATTACTAAAATTCAACCAAAGAAAAAAAATGAAATATATACCAAGGGAGAGAGAGCACTTAACTGATTTCAAACAAAACACAGGAAGGAAACATCATACATGAAAGCCAAGGTGAGTAAGTTTCACTCATAGCAGGGGAATGCCAAAATCATAGTAAGGAAACAGCAACTTCAAACAACTGAAACCTCCTTCTTTTAAATATAGGGTCCAGACGACTTAAGCCTCACTAAGATAGACAGATTTATATCTTATTAAGCATACCATTTTAGTTTTAAAGATGCAACCTAGTTCAGACAGGCCCCCAAGCAAGCTTATATGCATATTTTATTTTAAAGTTCTCTAATGGTGATATGCGAGCAGTTTTAAATCATGTAAAGCAGTAGACATGTATCATGCTCAATAGAACAAAGACTCTTAATCGCATACAAGGTACATGGATTAATTTGGTTCCCCTTTGTAATGGTTTAAACTCAAATAAGGGTCAAGCAAGAGAGAAACCCGTAGCACATTGATCTTTAAGCAAGCTGCTGTACCAAACAGAGTATACAAAACTTTCAGCTAATGAACATACTAACGAACATGTGGTATAACAAGTGACAACGGATAAATGTACAGGCAAACTTAGGCTCGAAACTAGTAGGCATGTGAGGAAATTATCGATTTAAGCATGACCCGATTGCGTGAGAATACATGATTAAGATAAATTAAACATGAATATCATTTCAATGAGGTACTAGACAGCATCCATAAGCACATGGTTTAGTGATATCCGAACTCGCATAAAAATTAACAACATACTCAAAGACTAGTCATAACGACAAAACTAACACCAAACTGAAAACTGGACTACATTAAAGTAATAGTACGACAACAAACCTAAAACTAACATATAAGCAAACGACACTATATTAAACTAA